>NW_023276806.1:86408167-86708167 GCF_003668045.3 Cricetulus griseus
TTACTCACTTCCAAAAACACCCCCACAGAAACATAACAAAAATGCTTTTTGAGGAAATATCTGAGCACTGTGGCCCAGCCAGGTGGATACATGTAAACTGCCTATTACACTGTTTGACTCTCAATATGGGTGGCTATCTACAAAAAGAAAAGTTTTAAGGCCCCCATGGCATTCCTGTCTCTATCAGTTGTTTAATTCTCTTCTGAAAACTAAGAGAAGGGGCTGGAGAGGTGGGTCAGCAGTTCAGAGCACCCAAGGGTTGTCACAGCACTCATATCAGGTGGCTCACAGCTACCTGGAATTGAAACTACAGAGGGTCTGGTGCTCTTTCCTGGCCTCTGTGGGAGCCAGTGCACATACTTACATGGAGACACACATAGACATACATACATAATAAAAATTCCCTAAAAAGTAGACATTAAAAAGAAAACCAAGAGAAGAGTGAATTGAGGGGAGAATGGAGACACAGCCATTGTACTACAGTTTCAAATTTGGACAAGTGTCAGGACTGAGACTATGAAAAACAATCTTGAATGTTCATGTTCCCTGACTCCACTCAGCTACCCCTGATGCCTTTGAAAGCCTGTCTTGAAACTGACAACTTACTCCTGAACCCAAGATCCACTCCATTCTGCTTCCCTGATACCTCTAGCCCTAGCTGTTACATCTTCATGGACTTCTTAGATGAATTTTCTCATGGCTCATCTCTTTGTGCCCAAAATATCTGTTAACTTTGCTCTTCCAACAATCCCGGCTTCGGGCCACTCATCATAGCTTCCCCTTGCTCTTATTCATGAGATGAATATTGTCATCATCCGAAAGGACTTCTCTCAAATGATCCATTTTTATATCAGTCAGGAATTTTAAACACATGTGAGAATCAAACACCAGGCTTTTAGGGGAAGATCTAATTCTTTATTCTCTTTCTTATATCCAGTGATTGTAGCTGTCATCACAATTATTTTAAGAGCATCTGGGATTTAGTGCTTTAAATGAACTCACTCTGCTGCATTCAGACATAGCATTCCAAATGGTACTTATTCAGTTTTCTGCATTCTCCTTCCCACTCCCTGACCACCCAAAATGAATGCTCAGTTTATAAAATGATAGGGAAAGGCCTTGCTTGCTCGCATCATGTTGCAGCCTTGCTCAAAGAAACTTTTTATGGTTTTCAATCTGCCCCCCACATATTCTCTTGCTTTCCCAGTGGGATAAGAATGCTCCATATGATTGGTAAGAGTCTAACTTTTGCTGGCTACCTCTTATAAAGTGACAGTGTCTCTGTCCTTCTAGTGGCCTCCTGTCTTTCCTGCCTTTAGGGAAGTGACCTTCTTGTTGGCACCATTTCGGTAAGGCCATGGCCACATGTGTCTCTAGTTTCTGGATTTGGGAGATGTCAACTTGACCTCAAACTGAAGCCATACATATGGACATGAGATTAGCAGGAGCCATGTTTTTGGTAGTTACTGGTGCTTCTAATATCACATTGAGGAAAGGCGTGCCTCTTGACTTTTATGTGGCTGTCAATCTTTGGACTTACACCCAGTAAGAACCCACAAGGGGAGGAGAGTAAGGGGGGCCAGAATAATAATGGAGACAACCTGGGATCTCAAGAAGTTATAGTTGCATGAGTTTTCTCTGCTGCCCTAACCAACTGACACAGGTTTGGTGCCTTTAAACAACACCCATGCATTGTCTCAGCATCCCCCAAAGCAGGAGTTCAGCCCCAGTGTGGCCTAGCTGGCTCTCTTCTTAGACTCTCACACGGCTGAAGTCAAGGTGTTGGCAGTGTTGAATTGCTTTATGGAGGTCCTGAGGATAAATGTGCTTCTAATCTCACTCGACATGTGGGCAGAATTCAATTTCCTAGGTACAGGGCCCCCTTCCCTGGCTTGTTGCCATCCTGGGCTGTTCTCAGCTTCTCCAGGCTAGCTACATGGTTTTTGTCTTATGATTCCTTCTTCCTCCTTCAAAGCCAATAGGGACAAGTCAAAGTCCTTTCACCCTTTGAGTCTCCATGATCTCTCTGTTGCTTCACATTTTGCCAGTAGAATCTCATTGCCTTCCTTTCTTCTTTTGAAGGTTTGGGTAATTACGCAGAACTTGCCTGGATGGTAGAGGCTAAACTCCATATTTTCAGTTCAGCTGATTAGTAACTGTAACTCCGCCAGCAGAGTCTCCCAGTCACCCAGTTCAGTGTTTGGCTGACCAATCATGAACAAGACACTTGACAAGGCAGCTGTATGATTATCCCTACCAAAAAGGCTCATCTATGTTCTCATTATAACTCTCAGTTCTGGCTAAATTCCCACTTTTACACTAAGTGTGTAGGCATCCAATTTTACTGTCTGAGGTTGCTTCTCCGCAGCCCTGCTCTAGTGGTCGCTCTCCAGCTGTGTTATGCTTGGCAGGTCCTGAGCATCTCTGAGTCTCATTTTTGTCACATACATGAAATTCCCTCCTCTCTGTCAGTCTTCCCAGGACCCAAACAAGCTTTGAACACTGCAAGCGCAAATACTAATGGGTAATATACTACTTCATCTTCTAAATATAAATATTGTAAGAACTTGAATGGATAGTTTCCTAAACTAGTGATGTATATTCCTGAGTTCCAAAGCTCAGAGGGACAGAAGTCAGGGAAGAGTCCACGCATAAATGACCCTGGGCACACCATTCAGTTTCTCAGGCCTTCTTTTCTCATTTGTGAATTAACACGTTTGACAAAGGGACTTGCAATGTCCTGTTCAGCTCAAACATTCCAGGCTTCTATTTTTTATGTTCTTTCTTCAAAATGCTCGAAGAATCAGTCACACGAAGCAATCTATTTATAGTCATCTCTTCACACGATGAGTGTAAAATGCCCAAGACAGGCTCATAACATAGGGGCTAGAAATCTCTCCAAGGATAACCTGGAATATCTCTGGAAATCCTTGTAGTTTTGTAGTCCTTTATCATTATAATTAAGCTTTTCTTCAGCTCCCTGTTCCAAGATATTCAACTACTGAACAGTTTCAGTTTAAAAATTCACATTAATCAACTAGACATTATTGGCTTAGAGAAACATGAATTGTGTTATATTAACAAAAAGTTGGTTTTGAATTAGTTCTTTCCAAAAAGTAAAGCAAGAATGTAAACTGCAATTCAATATTTGAAACTTAATGTCTAATTTTTTGAGATGTGTATGTTAAGAAATAATTGTAAAATTCTCATCTTCCACCTATTCAAGAACTTTGTTCTAATAGCAAATAAATCATGAGGAATAGACCATGTATTCAGTTATTGCATTAGGAATCACTAATGGATATATTCCATTTTCTGAGTGTTCCTCTTTTCTTAGATCTGGAATAATTTTTTTTTTTTTTGTAAATTGTAGTTTTGAATACTAAAAAGGGAAAAACTTTCCTCAAACTCCTATTTTGGGGGATTGTAAACACTCATTTTTATTATAGAATTGGTGAAGGACTTTAGGAACTATGATTGGGAATGCTTGGGTCCCCTCATATTTGACAGGTACCTTGGAAAAGCCAGCTGGGGGTGGGGGGTGGGGAGGAAGGCCACCAGAGCAGGAAACTGACAAGGCTGGGTGAATGTAAGTGCAGGTCTCTGTCACATTTGAGTTAGTGCTTCTTAAGAGGGGGGGCATGAGTTATTTTGACCATACTGTGGTGGGCAGCCAGCCTTCACTTAGGTAATTTTCTTTGCCATGGTAATCTCCTAAGTTGTTGAAGCTGGCTGGAACTGAAGTTTCACAAGATGAATGTGGCATACAGTATGTTAAGCTCTAATCGTTTGCATGTGTGTGGTGTTTTCAGCCTTCTGGCTCTGGCATAAGGGTAAGTGGAAATGTTAGATGGACTGAAGGACTGAGCAAGGCAGGAGTGTGGGCACACATGCTCCAACTTGCACCTTCTTAGGCCAAACTTGATGGTTTTAACCTGGAAACCTTGAAGTACTAGAGACAATAGAAAGAGACCAGAAGGGGTGCTGTTTAATAAGAGAGGAAAAGAGTGGATGCATAGTAACAGCAGACCTTGAATTTGTTCTTAGATCTGCATGATACAAGAGGAGAATGTGGGAGATACACAGGGCAAAAATTGAGCTGATTCATCCATCCATCCATCCATCCATCCATCCATCCATCCATCCATCCATCCATCCAATAAACTGAGCATCTACTTTGTGTGTGAGACTATGTTAGTTGCCAGAAGCAATGAACAAAGCAGGTATGTCGCTGTCCTGCGTCTCAGCATAAGAGACTCTCTCTGGTCTGCATCACTGTGCTTCCTCAGTCATAAAAATCTATGGGTCTGAGGGAGGTGTTTTCAATTCTCCCGATTTGAAGGATGTAGCAAGACATAGTTCATGGATAATACCGCTAGACAGACTTATATATGTAAGGGAAGGAAAAATTACAGGGTGACATGTATGTTAAATAAATGTGCTCGTCACGCCCGCTGCTTTTGACAACTGAGAGAAACAGTGTAGAGGAGGAATGGGTGATTTTAGCTCACAGTTTTAGAAGTTGCAGCACTTTGTGGAGGGGAGGGCGTGGCGGATCAGAGCAACTCATCCAGTGAGCAGGAGGCAAAGTAAACATAGTAGAAACCTCCTTCCCCCCTTACTCCCCCTACCCCGCCCACGTCAGATGGCAGCACCTACATTTGGGCAAACTCTTTCTTCCATCATTACTTTTCATATGGGACTCTTCTCTGGAAACACCTTCCACAGACACTGCCTTATCCCCAAGGCTCCCATCACGGTGACCCTCACAGTTAACCACCGCACTGGCAGTGGTGATGAACTGCCTATGTAAAATACAGAGAATGTAGCCCTCGACATGAGTGAGAAAAACGTGGGATAAAATAGGAAAGAGAGCTCTGTGGACTTTGTTTGAAACCCTCTAAACCCTGACCTGCAACCACTGCCAAGCACCTCACAGGTTGCTGCTCCCTGGAGCAATTCTGCCTCCACACTCCTCATCTCTGTCTTGGGTCCACATCTTGCTAAAATCTTGTAGGAAACAGGAAGTGACTGGTAAACTTCTCTAGCCTCATCTGCCACTGGCACATACTTGTTTGACAACTGGTACAATGCTACTGGGCCTAGGACTGGAGGAAGTAACCAGGCAAAGGGCACAGAGTTTAGACATCAGTGTTGGTTAATTCTAAAGTCCGAAAACCTACTTAGGGAAGGCTCTCAGTCACCCAGCTGCGGGTGACTTGGAGAAGGTAGGGGCATCTGGCAGAAGTTTCCTATACATATGAAAAATCCCTATTAAGTCATTCATTTGAGTAGAAACTGGAACGACTTAGGATCAAATTCTGATTTGACTTTTTAAAAGCTTATTTTATTATTCTAAAGCTGAGTAAATGTACTTCCCATATAAGCATTTTTGCCAGATCTTCCTACATCAAAAATATGACTTTTTTTAAAAACCATTCTCTGACACATGGATCAGCTTGAGGCCCTCATCTTCCTCTCCCTGTCACTATTTGCCTTTTTCCTTCCCAAGAAGCAGTTGACAGAGAAAATCACCTGTTGCCATATCACGAGGCATGCCAGGATGGAGTCGAAGAAAAGGGGACCAAAGAATCCTCAGGACATTCTCTTAGTGATTCATTTAGAAATGAATTAGGAGAAGGATTTGCTTGCTGACATTTTTAATGAAATTTTTATTTTGTTTAGTATTAGTTCAGGAAGACATGCACTTGTGTGAAGTTTACAGGGCAATTTCAGGAGTCGATTCTCTCCTTCCACCGATGCTCCTGGGGATGGAGCTCACCTTGTGGGTTTTAGTGGCAAGCACTTTCACCTGCTGAGCCATCTTGCTTGTCTAGTTTTATTTACTTATTGTTTCATCTTTTGAGGTTTTATTTTCTTAAAATAAAAAGCTACAGTATTGAAATTTGAGATAAACTTACCTTTATAACTACATTTGACTGCAGATAGGTGCTGACTTTTATACGCTTAAAGATTAATTTGAAATACTATTTGTGTCGTGTTTTGCCATTCCCCTGGTACTTAATACACACGCGCTTCCTTGATCTTCACAGTGTCCATATCATCTTTTATCTCCTTCCCAAGAGGAAGAAAACACTCCTCCTAAATACCCCTTGCTATGCTAGCTACTTCCATACAAATGAAGTAGATGATGACTAGTGTATTTATTTGTCTAGTATGTTAACTAAGATTATATACAGAAATGTAATTCCATCTGACACAACACTATAAAGTTGGTGTTATTTATAGTATTTATGATTTTGCACACAAGAATCACCCTGTTTGAAAATGGAGAAAACCAGGACTCAAAGGCAGGCTGGACAGATCTCTAAGCTTTGTGTTCTTACCCCTCTCTGCTGTCCTGTTCATCCAAGGTCACACATTGCTCTGGTCTTCATGGAATTCCTCTCCCTGAGGGTCCTGAGCCTCTGTAGAATGAGTTCTTCTTAGTCATGTTTAAGGTGGCTTTGGCCTGCTTGAGTGTCATTATCTATTACTGGGGCTTTCCTTCCCTGAGGATTTGGGTAGGTATTTACCCCTCACTGCCTACTGGGTTCCAAAATTCCATGATACATATAGAAAATGTGCCAGTCAGTGCACACTCCCCAAAGGCAGACATTTCTCTGCTGCCCATGTCCAATCAATTATTGCTGACCCTACCCAGCACCTCCATCCTATTTCTGATCCCACTGCCTCAGCAGGGAGGGAGCAGTGTCCAGCCAGTTCTTTGTGTCCTGCTGCCAGTTTCTCTGGCTTTAAAAATGAGGATTTTTTGCTACTCCTTTCCACATACATTTATACCCCTCCCCAACCTAGAATTGTTGGCTTATGTCATAATGGAAGGCAAGGGATTATAGAGGAAAAATCAATGGCCGACTCTGCTTATCATTTTAACAAAATAGAATTGGATTCTGTCAATACCTGCTGTTCTCGGGCTAAATTATGGTGCTAAAAGACTTCAAATTGGAGAAAGTACATTACAAAGTCTGTTTTATGAATGACACTTTGGGGATTCTAATATTTTGAAAACATATTTGATCTCCTATTTCTTATCTCATCCAGTAAAATTAGGACTCACCAAGTAGATGAGCTGATGTGGATTAAAAAGGAGCAAGGTTTCAAAGCCCAGACAAGAAAGCCATTTTGCAATAATTATGACTATCTTCCACAAACTCTTGCCAGTGTTGTCAACTCTAGTCTTTGCTGAACGTTTCAACATGGCACCCAAGGGGAGCCTTCAAACCTGACAGCCATTTCCTATTTGTCAGGAACAAGAAGGAGGAGTTTTAAAGAAAATGAGGTCTTCCCCTTTCAGATGTAGAAATAAAGGGGTGGCTGGGAGACACAGCCGAGAATAGGCAATGTGAGGCCTTAATGGGTCACGACAGCTCCGATATAGAAGTTACCACTCCTCTGCAGGGGCAGCCTCATTACCCACTTGTGCTTGTGTTTTGCTGCAGCAGCCATGAATGATGAGGCCACCCTTATTTCACAGAGATGAGGGCTGTGTTCTCCACTGCTGTGACAAGTTCTTTTGGTATAAATACACATAGCAGAGATATTATTTCCCAACCACACACACACACACACACACACACACACACACACACACACACACACACACACGAGAGAGAGAGAAAGAGAGAGAGAGAATGCTACAAATTCTTAAGTGGAACAAATGTGTCACTATCCATGTATTAAAAGACCCCACACATATACACAACTGTAGCACTTGAATGGTTTTCTCTGTCAATATGGTATTGACACTGATTTAGTTCCATATGCCAAAAACATTTTAGAAATGACACCAGTGTATTTTAAAAACTAGAGAGTGACATCCTTTGTGTCTGAAGTAAAAAGCAAACAAGATCCCCAGCTATCAAGTTCAGTGTACAAGATCACCTTTGTCCCCTGGGCCACTGGCTTCACAAAGCTTACGAAGGCGCTTTCTCAGGTCAGTTCTTGTCTAAAGCAGGGCTCCTGGTGGGTAGCCTTGTGGCACCAGAGTGCATAAATCTTAGCCCTGCTTAATCAGACAGTCATCCTATATTGCACTGTCTCTTTTTTGGTCTTAAATTATTTATTAAAAGATCCAATGCCTGTTAGGGCAACCTCATCAGGATGGAAAACATGGATCCAGTGACTTGTGCATAAATCTGCAACTCAAATGCAAATGGTGGGCCAACTTCAAACAGTAAAAGAGGAGGAAGAGAAAACACTCAAAAGTGAGGTGTTCGCCTCTCTGATTTTGTTCAAATGTAGCTTGTAAATATTTTGGTATTATTCCCCAAATGTTTTCCTTTTCTTTTTTAAAGGTTTTGTTTTACAAACCCTCAGTGTGCCTTTCTTCATAAAAGCACAGGGAGCCTCACTTAGGGGGAGTCTTGTTCCTCCTTTAGGAGGTTCAGATGGGGTGGTTGGGAGGTGAAGGGCTAGCTGCTCTTTTTCTTTGCTTTGATGGATTCCTCCCCTCATAAACCATAGCCCAGCTCATAATTATAATGCAAAACAGCATCCCTACAGCCTGCTTGGTGCATTTAAAATCTGAAGTTCCTTGAAGTTCTAAGGATTTTTAAATATTGATATTCATTAATTGTGTGGTTGTTTGTGACATAAATGCACATTACACACTTTTATGTGCTGAAAACAACTAAAAATGCCATGTCACAAATGTTTACATGGCTGTTATGGAAAACAGTTCCATGCTAATGTATGCTAGCTTCTTAAATTCTGTTAGCAGTTGTAAGACAGTGAGATACCACCCGTGGGATCTTGTGCCCTCATGAAACACAATTACAATGAGAATATCTCATTATCTCATTGGCTTTAGCTTACTGCTCTGTTACCATGGTTTCAAATACACAGAGGAGTCTGAAACTAAGAGTGCTGCTAACAAAGAACATATCCTTGTACAATGACATCAGATCATGTTAGACAGAATAGACTTAATTAAATACCCCCTGATGGAGGCCAAAATACAGAAGTTGGGTCTACTTTTTAAAAGGAAACCAGCCATTTTAAAACATTGTGCTTAATTTAGTTGGGATTTTATTATTATTATTATTATTATTATTATTATTCCTTGTTAATAGCAACTACAACTCTAAATTCAGATCCCATTTAATATTCTCTGGTAGTGACAAGGAGTTAGGGGGATGGAAAAAGAAAAAGACAACTGTCAAAAGAGAATGATGTCAGATGTGGTTTTCTTCTGAGGACCTGGCCACCAAGCCAGCCAGCCAACCACAGAATAAGCGATGTTCATTTCCCAGGGTTCAAACTGCTAGGTCCTCCATCATGAAATGTCCTCAGATTTTAGGACATAGATTCTAGCCTTATCAAATACAAACTGTCTCTGCCTGCCAGGCACGGAGCACTTTAGCCTCTTTTCTAATGCATTTAGTGCTTAATTTTACAAAACTAGAATCCTATCATTTTCCATGATGGGAAACTATTTTATTCGACAAGAAATCATAACTCCAGACCCTTGGGCTTGCAGCCTGTGTGTTGTTTGCCATGCTTTCATTGATTTCCAGCGCCCGACTTACTCTGCACTGAAGAAAGTATCTGCTGGATCCAGCCAAGTTGGCTTTTGTTTAAAAAGGCCTTTAAAATACACTTCCGTGTGGTAAAACATTTACGCTTTAGAGCTATCCTGGTGGACATTTTCTCTCAAAGACCCAAAATGGTGGCTTGCAGTGTTCCATGTTGTAAAATTAATTCTCCTATAATAGAAGTCTCTCTTGTCAATGTGAAGCCTGCTACCTCTGTGCCACACAGGCACACTAGAATTATAGCTGTAAAAAAAAATTTAAATCACTTATAGGCTCCAGAGACTATCAAGTGACATAATGTGACGATAATGACATCCCTGGTGGTGTTAATTGATTTTGTCCTGGTAGAGAGGGTAATTTGGTTTCTGCAGCAATGCATGATCATGGACTTAACTGATGGGTCTGCCTAGGTAGTATTACCATTAATGAACAGAAAACACACTTTCTGCCTTAAAAGATATCGGTAATTATGGGGAAGGGAAGATGGAAAGCCATCGGTTCTTAATCAGGGAAGGAGAGTTAGTTCTAAGCTGTTTGCTTTCACCAGGGAAGTGTGTCGCAGGATTGTGAATTAGCAATGCACAGTCTTGCTCCATAAAATCCAGCTGCTTTCCTGCTACCTCCGAAAGATCTGTGAATAAGTCAAATGATTTGTAAAGTGTTCTTCAACAGAAAAAAAAAATCACACTTGGCAGCTGCATGTGCTGTGTGATTAAAAGTGATACATCATCTGTCAAGCTGCCGAACTTTATTGGTCTACATTCCTTTCTTTATAGTTTCTAATTGGTGTGATTTTGAAAATATTCTAAGTGAAAAATACATCTCATTCTAAATTGTGCATGTAGAACAAGGTATTCCTATAATTCTCTGATTTTTGGAGAAGTTGCTTAGATTTGGAAGTCATTCAAGCTCAAACAAATAAGTGTGATTATACAAATAAAAGTACTGAGTAGTTGAAGGTCCCCTGTTCAGTGTGTTATCGAACTTGAAAACTGTGGCAATCTTGGTTTTTCACCCTCTGAGTTTGGCTGTCTGTCAAGCCCTGTCCATCCCACCAGGGCTGAGACACCCTGCTTGTCATTGTCAGCTCCACCATAGCATCACCAGTATCCCTTCCGATCAGTGACGAACTGTGCAGTACTCATTGTGAAGTATTTTGTATACGGCGCCTGCAACCCACCATCTCAATATCTTTTGAATCTGAACCTTTATCTCTGTTGACATGTTTCTGCCTCAGGTCAGATTTTATTATCTCTAATTTGAACTCCAGTTATCATTTTTTATTCCTTTTCTTAATAATAGAATTCCACCCAGCCTTTTTTATTCCAGTTTCTCCCTACGTAGTTCATATTCCACACTCAAGCCACATTGACTTATTTTTTACATTTCTAATGATTTATGGGATTTTTTCCCAGAAAGCTAAGGAAAGTTTTTGTGGTGCATTTTTGTGTTTATATGAACTATTGAAAAAAAAAAACAGAAGTAATCCAGGTATGCTGAAATACTTTTGGTATCACAGAAGCTAAGGCAGGAGGATTACAAGTCTGAGAGTACCCTGGGTTACATTGTGAGTGTGCTTTTTCGCTAACTTGGCACAAAGTACAGTCATAGGGGAAGAGGGAACATGAGTTGAGGAATTACCCACGTTAGATTGGCCTGTAGGCAAATTGTGAGCATTTTCTTGATTAATGATTGATGTGGGAAGGTCCTACTTACTCCTGTGGGTGGTGCTTCCCCTGGAGGTATAAGAAAGGTGTAGCCCTGGTATAAGAAAGAGCTGAACTTGAGTCTGAGTGGAAGCCAGTAAGCAGCATTCCCCATCAGCCTCTGTTTCACTTCATGCCTCCAGGTTCCTGCCTTGAGCTCCTGCCCTGATTTCCCTCCATGATGTACTATGACATGGAGGTGTAAACCCAAATAAACTCTTTTCTCCCCAAGTTGTTTTTGGTAATTATCACTGCAATAGAAAGAAAATTAATATAGTGACTTTTAGGCTAGCCTCAGCTATTAGAGGACCTGGATTTTTCTTTTATAACTGGCAGTAAATAGACTGAATTTTCCTAAAAGAGAGATTGTATCTTTCTTACATTTGCATTGTTTAGGGGGTGAGCACCTTTATCTTACAAAGATGTTCCTTATATAAATATCCTTGTGAGAAATGAACTTGGGAAGTTGGTGTTTCTGGCTTCTAGAATGTGCAGAAATGTTTAAGAACTGTGTTTTCACTGAGCCTCACCTTGACCCTGTTGGGGCTTTTGGAATGTTAATGGCCCCCTGGACAAAGGAACTGATCTTGTTTCCTTTGTACTTACATATCACTTGGTCATTGGCTATGAGTCATGAGACACGGATGGTATAATCTCCTCAGGAAATTAAAGGAAATATGCTTCCTTTGGCCTTAGGCAATTCTCAAAACACTGGTACAGCAGTGGGTGGTTGAGTAAACATCACTTCTAGCAGTTGGGGAAGGATATACGTAGGGGATGCTGTAGCCATGCCTGCTTAGGGGCTGGCTACAGGTGTGCCTGACCATGCCTGCAAGGGCATGGTCATGGTGATGTAGAGTGAGGGACATTCAGGTGGTGGGTTTCTGCTTTCGGTTTCATCTTTCAGCTTGCTGTACAGACTGCTGCACGCTGGCTGGCTAGGTCGCTCTATAAGTAAGGCTTTTCCCTATTAAAACCCCTTGCATTTTTAGCTGGCTCCTTATTAGTAATTTCCCACAATTGATATACACCAATAGTATAACACTATACTAGCTAATTATTTCAAAGAGAAAATGCCTCGGAAACCAAAATGTAGTTATGATGATGAACAAATTTAATTCCAGCACTTGAGTGGCAGAGGCAGGCAGATCTCTATGCATTCATGGCCAGTCTACATAGCAAGTCTCAGGACAGCTCTATCTACACAATAAAACCCTATCTCATAAAAATGTGTTTAGCTGATATTATATTTGCTTTTAATCCCAACACATTTATGAAACAGAGACAGACAGATCTCTGTGAGATCAAGATCAGCCTTATCTAGACAGTGAGTTCCAGGCCAGCCAGGACTACAAAATAAGATCATCAAAAAATTGAACATGGGAGACCTGGCAGACTCCCATGGCTCAGGTGCAGGCCACACCAATCAGAAGAACAGGTGAGTGACCTGCCTGCCAGCTGAACTGTCCCACTCCCTAGATTCTGTTCCCAAAGTCCCATTGCAGCACTGAAACTCTTCGACATCACCATTATCTCAGAGGCCAGCCCTTCTCCCAATCCCAGCAGACTTCACTTGCTGAGGTGCAGGTCACACCAGTCAGAAGAACAGAGATCCTCTGTTGTAACAAAGGCCAAGGTAATTACAAGAAGGCCAGCTCCTAACTTTGACAGAGACTCCTAGCTAGACCAGAGGTTATGCAGGCCACCAGAAATCCAGACCTCAAAGACTGATCAAAGAGGAAACAAGACCAAAATAATATCCATCCAACACAGACAGACTAAGAAATCAGCACCTAGACTTATAGTTACTCCAAACCCAGCTGCCTAAATGCCAGTGTAAGAACACAGTCAACAACAGCCAGGGCAAAATTGTACAACCAGAGCCCAGCTGTCATACTGCAGCAAGATCTAAATATCCCAGTGCAGCTGAAGCACCAGGAAATGACCTAAACACCAACTTTATGAAGATGATAGAGGTTCTTAAAGAGGAGATGAAAAACTCTCTTAAAGAAATCAAGAAAAAGACAAATGAAAAAATTGGAGAAATTCAATAAATTCCTTACAGAATGCCAAGAAAGCCAAGAAGAAACAAACAGGCCAACGAAACCCTTCGAGACATGAAAATCAAAACAGAAGCAATGAAGAAAACAGAAACTGCAGGAATCCTAGAAATGGTCAACCTGGGTTAGTGAACAGGAACTACTGATACAAGCATCATCAACAGAATCCAAGAGATGAAAGAGAGAATCTCAGGCTTTGAGGATACAACATAAGAAATAGATTCATTGGTCAAAGGAAATGTTAGATCTGAAATATTCCTAACACAAAACATTCAGAAATCTGGGATACTATGAAAAGACCAAACGTAAGAATAATAGGAAGAGAAGAAGAGGAAGAATCCCTGCCCAAAGGCCCAGAAAATATATGTAAAATTTTCATAGAAGAAAAAATTTTCTAACCTAAAGAACATTCCTATAAAGATACAAGAAGATTACAGAACACCAAATAGGTTGGATCAGAAAAAAAGTCCAAAGTCACATAATAATCAAAACACTAATTATACAGAATAAAGAAAGAATATTAAAAGCTACAAGGGGAAAAGTCCAGTAATATACAAAAGCAGACCTTTTAGTATTACACCCAACTTCTCAATGGAGACTCTAAAATTCAGAAGGGCCTGGATAGACCTCTTGAAACTCTAAGAGATCACTGACCAGCCCAGACTACTGTACCTAGCAAAATTTTCAATCACTGTAGATGCAGAAAAACAAGATATTTCATGATTAGGTCAAATTTAAGCAATATCTAACCATCAATCCAGCCTTACAGAAGGTATTAGAAGGAAAATGTCAATCCAAGGAAGTTAAATACACCCATAAAAACACAGGCAAGAGCTAATCCCATACCAGCACAATCCAAAGTAGGGAAACACACAAACACATACTACCATCTCCACAACCAACAACAAAATAACAGGATTAATAAGCATTGGCCATTAATATCTCCCATTATCAATGGACTCAATTCAGCAATAAAAAGATACAGGCTAACAGAATAGATTTAAAAACAGGATCCATCTTTCTACTGCATACAAGAAATACACCTCAACATCAAAGATAGGCATTACTATTGTGGAATATTATTTTAACTATGTAAAGATGTATTACATTTGTTTATTGTGTGGAATATTACTTCAACTATGTGAAGGTATGTTACATTTGTTTCTGCTGCCTTTGTTAACGATGCAAAGATGTGTTACATTTGTTTGTGTTGCATTTGTTTAATTATGTAAAGATTGTTGCATTTGCTTCACCTTGCCTCCCTAAGGCAATTGATTGGTCTAATAAATAGCTGAATGATCAATAGCCTTGCAGGAGAGGGATAGATGGGGATGGTAGGCATAAAGAATGCATAGAAGGAGAAATCTAGGCTCAAGAGAAAAGAAGGAAAGGAGAATGAGAGAGAAAGAGAGGAACATGCCTGGGGCAAGAAGCCAGGCAGCCATCAGCCAGCCAGACACTGGAAGCAGGAAAGTAGGACATACAGAAAGAAAGGTAAAAAGCCCTAAGGCAAAATGTAGACATAGAGGAACAGGTTAATTTAAGTTAAAGAAAAATATCTAGCCAGAAATGAGCATAAACTAAGGTCAAGCATTCATTAACTAATAATAAGTCTCCAAGTCAGGATTTGGGAGCCGGTTGGTTAGGAAAAAAGCCTGTTACACATTACCTCAGAGTAAAGAGCTGGAAAAAAGACTTTCCAACCAAATGAACCTAGCAAGCAAGCTAGTGTAGCTATTCTAATATCTGAGAAAATAGACTTCAAACCAAAATTAATCAAAAGATGTGGAGAAGAACATTTCATACTCATTAGAGGAAAAAACTACCAAGATGACATCTCAATTCTGGATATTTATGCCCAAAATACAAGGGCACCCACATTTGTAAAGGAAACATTACTAAAACTTAAATCATAATTAAACCCACATTAATAGTGGAAGACTTCAACACCCACTATCACCAATGGACAGGTTGTTCAGACAAATACTCAATAGAGAAATAACAAAACTAACAGATGTTATGAATCAAATGGACCTAAAAGGTATCAATAGAACATTTCACCCAAACACAAAAGTATAGACTTTCTTCTCAGCACCTCAAGGAACATTCTCCAAAACTGACCACATTCTAGGTCACAAAGCAAGTCATAACAGATACAAAAAAGTTGAAATAATCTCCTATATCTCATCAGACTACCATGGATAAAAGCTGGCTTTCAACAACGGAAACAACAGGAAGCCTATAAACTCATTGCAATTGAATAATTCTTTCCTGAATTACCACTGGGTCAACAAAGAAATAAAGAAAGAAATTAAAGACTTACTAGAATTCAATGAAAATGAATGCACAACACACCTAAACTTATGAAGCACAAAGAAAGCAGTGCTAAGAAGAATGTTTATAGCACTAAGTGTCTTCATAAAGATATAAACTTATCAACACACCTGAAAGCTCTAGATCAAAAAGAAGCAAACACAGCCAAGAGAAGTGGATGGCATGATATAATCAAACTCAGGGCTGCTATCAATAAAATAGAAATGAAGAGAACAATACAAGGAATCAATTAAACAAAGAGTGGTTCTTTCAACAACCAGGGATCCTGCATGGGATTGACCTTGGCACATTGCATGTATTTCAAAGTAGTGTATCTTGGTCTTCTTGTGGGATTCCTAACAGTGGGAACAGGGGCTATCTGACTCTTTTACTGGCTTTTGGGATCCTACTCATCATACTGGGTCACCTTGCACAGTCTCAATGCATAGGGAAGTGCTCAGTCTTACTGCAACTCAATATGGCATGTTTTGTTGATACTCATGGGAGACCTGACAATTCCTGAACAGAAACTGGTGAGGAGTGGACTGAGAGGTGAGAACAGAGGGAGGTGGGGGAAGAACTGGAAGGAGAGGAGGGGGTGGAAAATACCCTGCCAGCATTGATTGGCTCTTTGACAAAATCAACAAGAAAGACAAATCATTATCCAAAACAGCAGAGAAAGAATATCCAAATTAACAAAATCAGAAAGAAGAAGGGATATAACATAGACATCGAAGAACTCTAAAGAATCATTAGGTCATATGACAAAACCCTGTACTCTACAAAAATGGAAAAGTCTAAAAGAAATAGATACTTTTCTTAATAGATAACACTTATCAAAGTTAAAACAAGATCAGATAAACAATTTAAATAGACCTAAAATCCACAAGGAAATAGAAGCAGTCATTAAAGGTCTCCCAACCAAAAAATGCTCAGGGCAAGATGGTTTTAGCACAGAATTCTACCAGATTTTCAAAAAAGACTTAATAATAATGCTCCTCAAATTATTCCACCAAATAGAAACAGAAGGAACATTTCCAAATTCATTTTATGAGGCTATGGCCACCCTGATACCCAAACCATACAAAGACTCAACTAAAAAAGAGAATTACGTGCCAGTTTCCCCCATGAACGTTGATGTAAAAATACTCAATAAAATACTAGCAAAGAGAATACAAGAGCACATAAAAAATATCATCCACCATGACCAAGTAGGCTTCATCCCAGAGATGCAGGGATGGTTTAATATATAAAATTCTGCTAATGTAATACACCATATAAACAAACTGAAAGTAAAAAAATATGATAAACTCTTTAGATACTGAAAAAGTCTTTGAAAAATCCAACACCCCTTTATGATAAAGTCTTAGAGAGATGTGGGATAAAATGGACTTACCTAAACCTAATAAAGGCAATATTCAGCAAACCAATAGCCAACATCAAATTAAATGAAGAGAATCTTAAAACAATTCCACTAAAATCAGGAACAAGGCAAGACTCTCCATTCTGTATCTATTCAATATAACACTTGAAGTTTTAGATAGAACAATAAGACAAAGGAGATCAAGGGGTTATAAACTGGAAAGGAAGAAGTTAAAGTACTATTATTCACAGATGATATGATAGTATAATATTCTACCAGGAACTCCTGCAGCTGATAAATACCTTTAGTAAAGTGACTGGATAGAAATTTAACTGAAAAGATAGTCTTCCTATACAAAAATAATAAACAGGATGTGAAAGAAGAAATCAGGGAAACAACACCCTTCATAATAGTCACAAATATTATAAGATATCTTGGGGTAGCTCTAACCAAGCAAGTGAAAAACCTGTATGACAAGAACTTTAAATCTTTGAAGAAAGAAGTTGGAGAAGATAGCAGAAGATGGAAAGAACTCCCATGCTCATGATCAGTAGGATTAACAATAAAAATGGCCATACTACCAAAAACTGTCTAAAGATTCAGCACAATTCCCATGGGAATTCCAACATAATTCTTTACAGACATTGAAAGAACAATACTCAACTTCATATGGAAAAAAAATCCCAGGACTGCTAAAATAATCTTATACAATAAAAGAACTGCAAGAGGTATCACCATCCTTGATTTCAAGCTGTGCTATAGATCGATAGCAAAAACAAAAACAAACAAAAAAGCTGCATGGTATTAGCATAAAAAAACAGGCTGGTTGATCAATGGAATCGAATCAAAGACTCAGCAGTTAATCCTATGGGCTTATGAACAATGGAAAAAAGAAAACATCTTCAACAAATGGTACAGGTCTAATTGGATGTCAACATGTAGAAGAATGCACATAGATCCATATCTGTCACCCTTCACAAAACTCAAGTCCAAGTAGATCAAGACCTTAACATAAAACCAGATACAGTGAACGTGAGTAGAGAAAGTGGGGAAGAGCCTTGAACCTATTAGCACAGGAGACAACTTCCTGAACAGAGCACTGATAGCACAGGCACTAAGATCAACAATCAATAAATGGTCCAAAGCTACACAGAGAAACCCTGTCCCAAAAAACCAAAAAAAAAAAAAAAAAATCAATAAATGGGACCCCATGAAACTGAAAATTTTCTGTAAGGCAAAGGATACCTTCAAAAGGACAAAACAGCAACCCCCAGAATGGGAAACAATATCAACAAATTAAATAATCCAATTGAAAATTGGGTAGAGATATAAACAGAGAATTCTCAATAGAGGAATACCAAATGGCTGAGAATTACTTAAAGAATGTTCAGCATCATTAGCCATCAGGGAAATACAAATCAAAACTACTCTGAGACTCCATCTTACACCTGGCAGAATGGCTAAGATCAAAAACACAAATGATTGCTGGAGAGGCTATAGAGCAAGGGGAACACTTCTCCACTGCTGGTGGGAGTGAAATCTTGTACTGCCACTTTGGAAATCAATATGGGAGTTTGTCAGAAAATTTGGAATCAGTCTACCTCAAGACCCACTATACTACTCTTGGGCATATACCCAAAGTAAAATCCACCATACACAAGGGTACTTGCTAAATTATTTTCATAGCAGCCTACTTTGTAATAGCCATAAACTAGAAACAACTTAGATGTCCTCACCCAAAGAACGGATAAAGAAAATGTGGTACATTTACACAATGGAGTATTACTGTAGCTGTTAAAAACAATGACATCATGAAATATACTGGCAAATGGATGAAATTAGAAAAGAATTATCGTGAATGAGGTAACTCAGACCAAGAAAGACAAACATGATCTGTACTCACTGATAAGTAGATATTAGCCATAAAGTAAAGGAGAACAATTCTTCAATCTACAGACCAAGAAAAGCTAAATAGCAAAGAGGACTCACGGGGAACCATGAATCTCATTGTGATGGGGAAATAAAATAGACACTGATAGTGGACAGGGGAGTTGTCTGGATGGGAGGTGGGCATGGAAATAGGAGGGGCGAGAATGGAGAGACAACTTGAATGGGGTGTCATCTCTGTGATGAGCTAGAAACCTAGTGCAGTAGAAACTCTCAGGAATTTATGAGGGTGACCCTAGCTAAGATTCCTAGCAATGGGGGATACAGAGCCTGAACAGGCAATCTCCTATAACCAGGAAAGTCTAATGGAAGGATTGGAGCACCAACCCAGTCACAAAACCTTTGACCTACAATTTGTTCTGCCTATAGGATGTGCTAGGGTAAAGGGGGAACAGAAATTGGGGGAGTGGCCAACCAATGACTGGTCCAACTTGAGGCCCATGCCAGGAGAGGTAGCTGACTAACTGACACAAGCTGTATGGTCCAGATACAGATGTGGGATAGCCCAAAGACCTAGGATAGAACCAAACACAACAGGCAAAAAAAGTCAATGAAATGATTCCTACTGATATTCTGCCATACTTATAATTTGATGCTTAGCCCAATGGTTCGCCTAGAAACTTACAGAAACAGATGCAGAGACCACTGCCAAACATTAGGTAATACTCTTAGTAGCCTGTGGAAGAAGGATGGTAGGGGTCACGGACACCACACACACACACACACACACACACACACACACACACACACACACACACACACACACACACACCATAGAATCAACCTGAGCTCATAGGAGCTCGTAGAGACTGAACCAACAACTAGGGAGCCTGCATAGGACTGGCTTAGGACCTCTGCATATGTTACAGTTGTGTAGCTTGGTCTTCATGTGAGACTCCTAATAGTGAGCACAGGGTCTGTTTCTGACTGTTTTTCCTAATTTTGGGACCCTTTCTTTCTACCGATTTGTCTCATTCAGCCTTAATAGAAGAGGAGATGTCTAATCTTATTACAACTTGGTATACCATGGCTGATTGGTATCCATGGGAGCCCTGCCCTTTTCTGAAGAGAAATGGAGGGGAAGGATTCAATAAAGGAGGGACTGAGAGGAGAGAACGGATGTAAAGCATAAACAAATAAACAAACAAATAAATAAAATTGAATGTGAGCTCCTAGAAGTCCTCTTCTGTGCCTCTGATGAGATATTATTCATCCTGGACTTCCAAATGATTGCTACAGGGAGGTGAAACATTCTCTTTTGTGGAGAAGTCTTTAAGCTTGGAAAATAAACAATTCACAAGTTTCAAGAAGTTCCCGAAACTAACCATATTCATTAGGCATCTCCATTCCTATTATATATAAGATAAAGGACTTCTTGAAAGCCTAGAATAGGCTCCCAACAGCCAAACTGCTTTAAATAGGCTCAGAACCCCCCCCCTAAAATCCCTAAAAGAATTCTCTCCAACCTGTTAACTTGTCTGTAAATTATATGGTGAATGCCAGGGCATTAGCATTCCTGAGCCATCAGCCATGCTGAAGTGAAATTTTTATGGCACAGCTGTCTTTGAGTCATTTCTGCTCCTGTTAATAGCCACAATCAAGCTTTGATTCCCCAAGTTGGATTTTAGTGATATCCTTACTTTTGTCTGTCATTGTTTCCTTATCTAGGGTGAGTAGTACCAATGATCTGTCTAGACACAGATTCTTAGCCTGGCAATAACATGTGCTCATGTGTGTCACAATTTCATTTTTATTTGGAATGTTGTTATTATTTGAAGGATTGTATTGATAAATTGGTTTCACTTAAAGATGTCCTAAGTAAATTAAAATGAGTGTTTAAATCCACTAAAATTGCTAAATAGGTAAGCTTGTTTTCATTGTCAAGTTGTGGATTAAATTTTGTTTTTGATATCATAAATGACTTGATAACATGCCGTAAATCATAAAATCTTTTCAACATTTGGTCTTAACTTCATCTTACTTTTAAAACGTAAGTGATGTAACTGTTACAGTAGTCAGCATCAACACTTCTAAGGAATTCCTGGAACTGGTGATGATTCAGTCCTTGCCTCTTAAAAAATTCACAGTGTTCATGATGGTTTGTATGATGTTACCCATTTTTAATGATATTGTGCATATGCATACATTTTCTTGATGTCCTCTGCAATGATACTTTATTAAATGCAAGTTTTGGGTGCAATTGCATCATCTTGTATTAATTTTACAAGTACCTCTATTTAGCTACCATGAGTAAGACACCATTAATATGGACACTATACCAGATATGTTGATAATAAACAAAGAGGATCATCTGAACACACACACACACACACACACACACACACACACACACACACACACACACACATTTGTATGTGTTCCTGTTTGTTGTAAATATTTTCATTTAATTATGTCTATTTTGTTTGATTATGTTTTTTAATGTCACTGAAGAATCTGTTTCCTCAGTGACATTGTTTGTCATCAATAACTTGAATAAAAATGACAAGTTAACTGATATTTGCAGGATCAGTGCTGTCATTCATCAGCAAGGCATGAAAGTTGAGAGCAGTGGTTCTACTCTCCAAACTCCTTTCCATACATTTTCCCATTGTCTTTAATTTGCCTGGCTATAGTATGATTTTTTAAAGCAGCCTCCCATTTAAGGGTATATTATATATTACAAACATTTTTCTTTTATTGAAAATAGAATTTTTTCATACAACACATTCTGATTATTGTTTCTCTCCCCCACAACTCCTTCCAGATCATCCCCTATCCCTTTTCATGCAAATACAAACTCCTTTTCTTCTTAGAAAACAGACATCTAAATATAATAATAATAAAATAAAACAAAAACCAACAAACAGCATTGGACAAAACAAACAAACAGAAAAAAAGAGCCAAAGAAAAATCACAAGAAACACATAGACATGGAGACACATACATTTGCACACACAGAAATTTCATGAAAACACAAAGCTGAAAACCATACTATATACTCAAAAGACCTGTAAGGGAAAACAAAACAGAAAATGCTGAAAAAGCTTTATGAAACAAAGGACCTACAAAAATATCATTTAGTTCATTTTATGTTGGCCATCTACAGCTAAGCATTGGGCTTGTCCTAAAGAATGGTTTGTATACACAGTGAGATACCATTGGAGAAAATTAATTTTTCATTTGTGAGTTGTTATCAATTGGAGATAATTTCTGAGTTAGGGATTATGGCTTGTGTGGACTTTTCCCTCAGAGCTGGGGACACATCAGGGTTAGACCTATGCAGGCCCTATGCATGCTGCCACAGTCTTTGTGAGTTAATATGTGGTCCTGTTGTGTTTAGAAGACCTGTTCTCTTAGTGTCCTCCATCTCTCTGGCTCTTACGATCATGCCACCTCCTCTTCTACAGGGTTCTGTGAGCTCTGAAGGGAGGGATTTGATGGAGAAGTCCCACCAGGACTGCATGTTGCCAGGCCTTTCACTCTCAGCATGTTGTCCAGATGTGGATCTCTATCTTTATTTCCATCTAATGTAGGAGGAAGCTTGCCTGATGACGGCTGAACAAGACACTGATCTATGAGTAGATCAGAATGTTATTAATTAAAGTTATTTTTTGCTACATTCCTTTAACAGAACAGTAGTAATTAGTTTTCCTCTATGTCCCAGGCTTACCTAGTTTCTTAGCTACTTGATCAGTATCAGAAGACAGTGGCCTTAAATCCAATCATATATCAATTGGTTACCCCCACAAGCTTTGTGCCACTACTTCACTAGTGTATCTTGCAGGAAGGTCATCATTTTAGATGGAAGAATTTGTAACTGGGTTGGTTTTCACCTTTCTCCTTTAGTAGTGTGCAGAGTATCTTCCAGTACCATGAACACTAGTCAGTAAGGGTGAAGACTCCAGCTCAGCTTCTCCACGTTCAGTGAGTCATACAGGTGTGGTCTTCAGCAATATAACCTTACTGTCAGCTTACAGAGAGCAGTTACCTGTGTTGATTAGGTAATGGAGCACCTTTGGCCAACAACTTGATTAGATATAACCCATTCCCAGAACTGAAATCTTCATTTGGTGGTAAGAAAAGTCAGGGTAGAAGAGGAGGGGAGAGGGGGACATGAGAGAGCAGGAAGATTTAGTCAGGGGAAGAATAGAGGAGAGCAAGAAAAGAGATGCCATAATAGAGGGAGCCATTATAGGTTTAAAGAGAATTCTGGAGCTAGGGAAATGTCCAGAGATCTATAAGGTTGACCACAACTAACCATCTAAGCAATAGTTGAGAAGCTACCTTAAATGCCCTTCTCTGATAATGAGACTGATGACTATCTTATATGCCATCCTAGAGCCTTCATTCAGTAGCTGATAGAAACAGAAGCAGACACCCACAGCTAAACACTGAGCTGAACTCTGGAATCCAGTTGCAGAGAAGGAGGAGTGATGAGCAAAGGGGTCAAGACCAGGCTGAAGAAACCCACAGAAATGGCTGACCTGAACAAGGGTTCTCTCATGGACCCCAGACTGATAGCTGGGAAACAGCATAGGACTGTTCCAGACCCCCTGAATGAAGATGTCAGTTTGAAGGTCTGGGCAATCTATGGAGCCTCTGTTAGTGGATCAGTATTTATCCCAAGTACACAAATGGACTTTGGTAGCCCTTTCCACAAAGAGGGATACTCTCTCAGCCTAGACACACAGGGGAGGGTCTAGGCCCTGCTCCAAATGATATGACAGACTTTTAAGATCTCACATGGAAGGTCTCACCCTCCCTGGGGAGCAGAAAGGGGTTGGGATAGGGGGTGGGGGTGGAAAGGGAGGAGGGAAGGGAGAAGGAACTGGGATTGACATGTAAAAGAAGCTTGTTTCTAATTTAAAATTGGTCTAACTACAATTATAAAGAGAAAAAAATTTAAAAAAATAAAAGAAAAGCCCAGTTGGGCCTTTGTCTCCTTGTTATCTGGAAATTTTGTTTAGATAACCTTCTTCTGCATGTGTGTGTGTGTGTGTGTGTGTGTGTGTGTGTGTGTGTGTGTATCTGTCTGTCTGTCTGTCTGTCTGTCTGTCTGTCTGTCTGTATCTCTGTGTGTTTTAGGCAGTTTCTTCTGTTTTAGGTTTCCATACAACTCCCCAAATGGTCCTTAGTTTAGCTGTCCCTACCTTCTTTACTCCCCCTTGTTTGATCCTCCTGCCCCAAGTCCTTCTACCCTTCCATCCATACATCACGATATCCTCTACTTCCCCTTTCAAGAGAGATCCATCTCTCCTCTCTAGTCCTTAATATATAACCTCTGTGGCTATATGGATTGTAGCTTGCTTATTAAAGAATTAATAGTTATTATCCACATGTAAGTGAATACAAACAATATTTTTATTTCTGGGTCTGTTTCACCTCACCCAGGATAATTTTTTTCTCCATCCATATAACCATATATTTCATGCTTTCATGTTTTGAAGAGCTGAGTAATAGTCTATGCACCACATTTTCTCTATCCTTTAATCTATTGATGGGCACCTAAGCTATTTCCATTTCTCCATATTATGAGCAGATCAATTAACATGGTTGACTAAGTGTCTCTATAGTAAAAGGAAGTGTCATTTGAGTATATGCTCAAGAGTGGTATAGCTGGATCTTGATTCCCAATATAGATCTTGATTCTAGATTGAGTCCCAGCTGTCTTAGGAGATGTTTTCTGATTCCTATTGTGGCTATATAAGTTTGAATTTCCACAAGCAATGGGTGAGTGTTCTTAATACTTAACATTCATTGATTAATATGTCTATTTTGTTCCAATATATAATGTGTTCATTACTATAGCTTTGTGTTCTTTTATTATTCCAGAAAAATTTTTAGATATACTGAGTGTTTTGTCTCTCCATATGAAGCTGAAAATAGACTTTCCAAGTTCTGAGAATTGTGTTGGAATTTTAATGGGGATTAAATTGAATCTGTAGATTGAGTTTGGTAGGATGGTCATTTTTATTATATTAACCCTGCTGATCCATGATAATAGGAGAACTTTTCATCTTCTGATAGCTTCTTCAATTGCCATATTCAATGAATTAAAGTTTTTATTATACAAGTCCTTCACTTGCTTGTTTAGAGTTACTGAAGATATATTTTTGAGGCTATTGTGAAAGATTTGTTTCCCTAATTTCTTTCTCTGTCTGTCATTTGTACATAGAAAGGCTAATGATTTCTGTGTGTTAATTTTATATGATACTACTTTATCAGGTGTAGGAACTTCCCAGAGGATTTTTTTGGGTCACATATATGCAATTATATCAAATATAGTTTGACTTCTTTCTTTCCTATATGTATCCCCTTGATCTCCTTCAGTTGTCTTATGGATGTAGCTAAAATTTAAAGTACTGAAAGGACCAGCTGCCCATTTTAGCAGCCATAACAGCCTAACACATAGTGCTTGCCTGACCTTGCCTTGGTCACCAGGAGGTCAGATGCCTGTCTCGTGGCAAGGGATCAATCAGAAGTTAGCTGGTGGTGCTATGCTTTACAGACAAGTGCACAGCAATGATGGACAGAGCATAGCAATCACCCTGGAAGGGCCTATGGGCCATAACCACCAGTTGACCAATCAACACAGGGCAGGCCCCCTCCAAGCCTGGAGGCACACCAATCCTGAGCCTGTGAGTACCCGTAGACACTCCCCTTACACTGTCCTATAAGATCTCTATATAGTGGCTTCTTGACATCTTTCCTAGCAATCCACCATGGTGGATGGATGAAAGACCCGAGCTAACATGGGGTTAGCTCATTAAACAACTGCAATAAAGCCTCTTGCTGCTTGCATCAAGCTTTCAGCTCCGCCTGGTGATTGGGGTCGTCTTGGTGCTGGACCGAGATCCTGGGGGCCTGAGCCTCTGGGGGTTTTACAGTACTATGTTGAATAGGTATGGAGAGAGTATAACTTTTTCTTTTGATTTAATGTAAGTTCTATAATTTTCTCTTCATTCAGGTTTATGTTGGCTATAGGCTTGCTGAAATTTCCCTTTATTGCTTTGAAGTATGTCCCTTGTATCTCTAGTTTCTTCAAGACTTTTATCATGTAGGAGGGTTGGATTTTGTCAAAGACCTTTTCTACATCTAATGAGATAATAATGTGGTTTTTGTCTTTTAGTTTGTTTGGTGGATTATATTATTGATTTGTGTATGTTGAGCCATTCCTTCATCACTGGGATGAAGCCTACTTCATCACAGTGGATGATTATTTTGATGTATTCTTGGATTCAGTTTGCAAATATTTTATTGAGGATTTTTGCAACTTTGTTCATAAGGGGAATTGATCTATAATTCTCTTTCTTTGTTGGGTCTTTATGTGCTTTAGGTATCAGGGTAAGTGTGGCCTTTAAAAATAAATTGGACAACGTTCTTCTGTTTCTATTTTGTGGAATAATTTGAGGAGTATTGGTATTAACTCTTCTTTGAAAGTCTGAATTCTCTGCTAATATTGTCTGGCCTTGGGCTTTTTTGGTTTGGAGACTTTTAATGACTGCTTCTATTTTACTAGGGGTTATAGATCTATTTAAGTAGCTTATCTAATCTTGATTTAAATTTGGAAAGTGCTACTTACTGGGAAAATTATCCATTTATTTTAGATTTTCCAATTGGATGGAATAAAGGTTTTTAAAGTATGTCCTTATGATTCTCTGAATTTCCTCAGTGTCTGTTGTTATGGCCCCCATTCATCTCTAATTTTGTTAATTTGGATCTTTCTTCTCTGCCTTTTAGTTAATTTGAATAAGTATTTGTCATTCTTACTTAATTTCTTAAAAAACCAACCCTGTTTTATTGATTCTTGGTAATTTTATCTGCTTGTTTGTTTCTATTTTATTGATTTCAGCCCTGAGTTTGATTATTTCTTGCCACCTACTCCTTTTGGATGTTATTTCTTCTAGTTTTTAGATGTGGTGTTATTAATAGGAGATCTCTCCTTTTATTTAAATGTATGGACTTAATGCTATGAATTTGCCTCTTAAAACTGCCTTCATTGTGTCCAGTAAGTTTGAGGATACTGTATTTTCATTTTCATTTAATTTAAAAAAGTTTTAATTTATTTCTTAATTTTTGCCTTGATCCATTTTTTCATTCAAGAGTGAGTCATTCAATTTCTATGAGTTTGTAAGCTTTTTGTTTTTAATGATATCTGCTTTAATCCATGGTGGTCAGATAGAATGCAGAGTATTATTTCCATTTTCTTGTATCTGTTCAGATTAAGTTTATGCCCAAGTATGTGGTCAATTTTGGAGAAATTGGGTGAGATGTTCTATAAATATATGTTAGATCCATTTAGTTTATGATGTCCTTTAGTTCCAGAATTTCTCTGTTTTGTTTTTTCTTAATAACAAAACCTGTCTATTAGTCAGAGGATGTATGGGAATTGATATCACTGTGTGAGGTTCTGTATGTGATTTTAGTTGTAGTAGTGTTTGTTTTATAAACTTGTGTATCCTTGTTTTTGGTGCATAGATGTTTCAAATTGCAACATTCTCTTGGTGAATTTATTCCTTTGATGAGTATGTAGTGTCCTTCTATGTCTCTTCTGGTTAGTTTTGGTTTGAAGTCTATTTTGTCAGATATTGAAATACCTACACTGGTTTGCTTCTTGAGTCCATTTGCTTTGAAAAATATCTTTTTCTATCATTTACTTTGGGTCTATCCTTGATGATCAAGTATGTTTCTTAGATGCAGCAGAATGATGCATATCATTTTTTAATTCAGTCTGTTTGTCTGTGTCTTTTTATTGGGGAATTGAGACTGTTGGTGTTGAGTGTTATCAATAAGCACCCGTTGGTTCCTGCTATTTTGTTGTGGTGTAGGGATCTCTCCCTGTGATTTAGTAACCTGAGATTATTTATTTCTTGTGTTTTGGGGGTGTGGCTAATCTCCTCAGGTTGAATTTTTCCTTCTAGTGACTTCTGTAGAGGCAGATTTGTAGCTAGATATTCTTTGAATTGATTATACCATAGAATGCCTTTCCTTCTCCATCTACTGTGATGGAAAATTTTTCTGATTACAATAGTCTGGACTAAGCTGTCTCTTAGAGTCTGCAACACATCTGCCCAAGCCCTTACAGCTTCCAGGGTCTCCATTGAAAATCAGGTATTATTTTAATAATTCTGACTTTATAGTTCTGCCACTTTTAATATTCTTTCTTTGTTCTGTTTTAGTATTCGGATTGTTACGTGCTGTGTGGAAATCCTTTTCTAGTCCAGTCTATTTGGTGTTTTGTATGCTTCTTGTTTCTTAATAGATACCTCTTTCTTTAGATTGGAGGAATTTTCTTCTATGATTTTGGTGAAAATATTTTCTGTGGGCTCTGGGATTCAAACATGGGTCCTCTGGAAGGACATTATGCACTCTTAACTGCTGAAGCATTTCTCCAGCCCCCTAAGTTATAATTATGATACCAGTAGGCATGCTAACATAGAAGGGGAAAGCTCATGAGGTCTCTACCCTACACCAGTAATTGTAGGAAACTAGAGAATGCTGAGATCAAGAGATACAGTCTTCCCCAGGGAAGAGCATCCCAGTTGGTTATCCAATACCAATGCAGGGAATGGGGGAAATATTTCACTTTCTTTTTTTTTTTCCACCAAGGATTTAAAGACATCTTCTCATTGAATCATGATCTTGGATTTGTAATCTTTCTGCTTCCACCTCTAGAGTACCTGAGATTACAGAGTGGCTGTGCCATCAGGCCTGGCTGGAAGCATTTTAAACTTATATTTTTGTTATTGATTTTTAACATGTTCTTACAATAGTTAGTTTATATACTCTAGGGTTTAACTGTTTGAAATTTGTTGAAGCTGAATTTGAAAAGCAGACCATGATCAATTTTTATGTTTCACACACTTGAAAATTCCATGTATTCTGCAATTTCACATATGGGCCAATTAAATGGTTTTTCTTCCTTATGTATGTGTATGGTGCATATGTGCATACATGTTCTTATTTGTGAGTACAGGCATGCACATGCCACAGTTCATGTGTGGAAGTTAAAGACTAACCTCAGGGGTTTGTCGTCTCCCTCTTCCATCTCCTTTGAGACAGGAGTTTCTCTGTCTCTGTCTCCTTCAGGGGTGTTGCTTGTTATTGTGCATGCCAGGCTAGCTGTCCCTTGAGTTTCTGTGAATAATGTCTTCTTCTCCTTCCATCTCACTGTAGACTCACTGGTGTTACAGATATGTGCCACTGTGTCTGGCATTACAAGAGTTCTGGGGATTTGAACTCAAGTCCTCACACTTGTGTGACAAGCATATTAACTCCTGAGCTATCTCTTAAGTCCTAATTTTTTTGCCTCAATCCAAGTGTTAGATAGTTGTCAGCATCGGTGACACCCATTATGGTTGTGAATTTATTTTTCCTTTAGGGTTTTTGTTTGTTTATATACTTTGAAGCAATTTCAGTTTCTCAAGTCACATTTGGAGTTGTGATGTATTTCTAGCTATCTGATCCTTTTATCATTAGAAATGCTTTGCCACAGGCAGCCTAGGTCTTCATGGTCCAGGCTGCCTGAAGGCTTCCACAAGCCACCTGGCAATGCAAGGCACCTGGCAGGTTGGTGCCATTATTTTAAGCAGGTGGAAAAATGAGAGAGAAAGAGGCTAAATGGTTCATATGTTGTAGAGTGAGGCAGAACTGAAGAACTGAGAGCAGTGAAAAATGGACTCATTTTGGTGACCTGAGTTTTATCTGGGACCAGGGTGATGTTCCAGCCTGGGCTGCTGCCTGGAACTATGTCTAGGTTCACGGTCCTACTGCAGCCAGGGTCTGTATTGACATTCATGACCCATGCTACCACCAAGGATACAGGGATACCATGGGCGTCTATACTACCGCCTGTGGCCATTTTGGTGTCTGAGGGCTGTGTGGCAGCCAGGACCATGTTGATCTGAGTGTACTGTGCTTCTCCTGGGGGCCATGACATCCGAGCTCCAGCTACTTCCAGGGACTATGTATGGTTCCCTGGTCCTGCTGCAGTTAGGGTCTGTGATGAGGTCCATGGTCTGTGTTGCACAGTGTAGGGAGACACCGTAACCATGCCTCTTACAGGTGTGCCCGACCATGTCCATCAGAGTGTGGTCAAGGTGATATCAGGGTGACATGGTAAAGGTTTAAAGGGATAGGGAACGCACATGGTAGCTCTTTTTTCCTTGCTGCTTTTGTACGCTCTGGCTTCCTGTTGGTTGGCATTTATCTATTAAAAGTTATCATAACCTTACAGACTACACATCAGTTATTCATCATGATCCCTGGGTGCCATAGAAACCATGCATGTTGAGATGGGAGGGGCTGTGCTGAGCTTGCTGGCCATTCACTGTCCCTTGGATGGTTGGCCCTGTCCCTCACTGGACATTACAGCAAGAGAACTGGCCTCACCCTCTGCATGAGAGAGCTGGTCCCACTCTCAAGAGAGATGGTACAACCCCTCACCATGGGTGTGGGAGAACTGGCTCCATTGGCATGTGCCTAGGAAAGCTGGCCTAGCCTGAGGGGGGCTGTTCCAGTGGCCTGAACTGAACAGGTCAGCTACCCCCAGACCTACATCTTTGACCTTGGGTTGGCCCACTCTGACATCTACCTCATCTATGACCTGCTGGAGTGCACGGAGGGAGTGGTCCTGTGGAACGATACCTGCAAGATCCCTATGACTTGATAGAACAGCAGGATATCTGAGGGGAGTTTTGGTGAAGGTCCAGTGATGATGATATGCCAGAGTCCAGAGGCCTTGAACCAGACCAATGACTCATTGCAATGAACATTTTGTGGGTGGGGCTGGTTGGACACAAGGGTGTACTGTGTGACACACCAAAGCACTCAGTGTCACTGGGGAGAATGAAGTGTTGGAAAGATGGAAGAACCAGGTGGATTTGTTTTGTTTGTTTTGTTTTGTTTTAAATTGATTTAGGGGGAGTTTCAGGGAGGGGTACTTCAGGGGTGGGTGGAAGATATAGAGGGACTGGGAGGTGAGTGGGATTGGGGTGCATGATGTGAAATTCCCAAAGAATCAATAACACTGATTAGTGTTTGCTTGTTATAGAAGTTTTTCATATTTTAATTTATTGTCTTTCTTTGTCCCTTTATTTAACATCTCTCATTTGTAATTCACATACACCTACATTTTAAACACAGCCTGATAAATTTGCCTACACTATGTCATATTCAGTGCATGTGATGGAGCTCCTGGCTGAGCTGTGTTTAAATAGTCCATCTAACTATGAGCTCCCATCTTAATACTTCTTCCTCTGATTCCCTTCTGTTTTCTCTCACTTTTAATAATGCCATATTTTTCTTACAGTATTTCTTTCTCACTATGTAGTTGCTTGTTTGTATATTACCTTCCTATCATTAGAGTGGATATTTTAAAGCTACAACATGCACTCTCAATTTATAACCTTCAATACAAATTAATATCTCACTTTCCTGGAAGAGTCCAAAGGGCCTCTTTTTACATCTCCTTCAGAATGGGATTAACTGGTAACAAACGGTTATGTTTTCTAAAAAATTTTATCTCATCCTGGGTTTAGGTACAATAAATTCTGCCAATTTTAAGTGTATAATGTATTGAAATTTAGCAGATATTTCATTTAGGTAATTATTGCCATGATGACAATATAAAGTATTTCCATGTCCCCTGTGCCCTTTTTTCAGTCAATCCTCTTTGCCCAAATCTGATTAACAAATAATTATCAATATGCTTTGTGACACCAAAGTGGTCTTTTCTGTGAAGTCATACACACGTCATCATACAGTCTTATGCCTGGGTTCTTTCACCCAGCACAGTGCCCTACAAGTTGCATTCCCACCAGCAATGGAGGGGTGTTCTTCTTATTCCACATCCTCTCCAGCATGAGCTGTCACTTGTGTTTTTGATCTTAGCCATTCTGACAGGTGTAAGATGGAATTTCAAAGTAGTTTTGATTTGCATTTCTCTGACGGCTAAAGATGTTGAACATTTCTTTGTTTCTCAGCCACTTGAGATTCCTCTACTGAGAATTCTCTGTTTAGATATGTACCCCATTTTTAATTGGATTATTTGGTTTGTTGAGTCCTTTATATATTTTGGAAATCAGCTCTCTGTCAGATATGGAGTTGGTGAAAAATCTTTTCCCATTGTGTTGGCAGCCCAAAGTGTCTCTTTGACTTACAGGAGCTTTTCAGTTTCATGAGGTATGGTTTATTTTTTTTCAGTTTAGCTTTTTATTAAATCAGTCAAAGTGACATATTTTTACACAGTATGAACAAATATTCTGTGACATTTCCCCCCTTTTGTCTAAATAAAAAAGAAAGATCTTAACTCTAACGTAATAAACCTATAAACAATAAGAACAATTATCAGGTAAGAATTACATTCACAATGTCCAATCCAGTTGTATTTGGCAGATTTAAAGAAAATACTCTATTATTTATCTTATCTTGGTCAGTACAAAGTTTTGTATCTGTTTTTTTTATGCATCAATAGCAGCAACATCCTTTCCAGGTTCTGCAGTCATTTGAGCAAAATTGTAGAGACATCCAGCACACTCCATTTAAAAAAAAAAAAACACCAAAACCCAAAAACAAACAAACAAACAACAACAACCACAACAAAAAAGTAAAAAACAAAATCCCAGAAAACAGCACACTTCTGTTAGTCTTGTGGTACTTGGCACCATTTTTTTTTTAAGTTAGCTTCTCAATCATCATCTGGGAGGAAACAATTCTGAGCAACATCATTAAAAACAGCTCTGATAAAGCATGGTCACTACTATGTATCATAAAGCAGGTCCACATATGAGTGAGTACATACCATGTTTGTCTTTTTGTGATTGGGTTACCTCGCTCAGAATGGTTTCTTCGAGTTCCATGCATTTTCCTGCAAATTTCAAGATTCAATTTTTTTTCCTGCTGAGTAGTACTCCATTGTGTAAATGTACCACAATTTCTCTATCCATTCTTCGGTTGAGTGGCATCTAGGCTGCTTCCAGTTTCTGGCTATTACAAATAATGCTGCTATGAACATGGGTGAACATATGTCCTTGTTATATGAATGTGCTTCTTTTGGGTATATGCCTAGGTGTGGAATTGCTGGATCTTGTGGTAGACTCATTCCCATTTTCTTGAGGAGTCGCCACACTGATTTCCACAGTGGCTGAACAAGTTGGCACTCCCACCAGCAGTGGAGGAGTGTTCCTCTTTCTCCATATCCTCTCCAGCATAAACTGTCATTGGTATTTTTGATTTTAGCCATTCTGACAGTAAGATGGTATCTCAGAGTTGTTTTGTTTTGCATTTCCCTGATGACTAAGGATGTTGAACACTTTCTCATGTGTCTTTCAGCCATTTTAGATTCCTCTATTGAGAATTGTCTATTTAGTTCTGTACCCTATTTTTTAATTGGATTGTTTGGTGTTTTTGAGAATAGCTTCTTGAGTTCTTTGTATATTTTGGAGATCAGCCCTCTGTCAGATGTGGGGTTGGTGAATATCTTTTCCCAGTCTGTGGGCTGTCGTTTTGTCTTGCTGACTATGTCCTTTGCCTTACAGAAGCTTTTCAGTTTCAGGAGGCCCTATTTATTTATTTATTTATTTATTTATTTATTTATTTATTTATTGGTTTTTTGAGACAGGTTTCCTGTGGCTTTGGAGGCTGTCCTGGAACTAGCTCTTGTGGACCAGGCTGGTCTCAAACTCACAGAGATCCTCCTGCCTCTGCCTCCCGAGTGCTGGGATTAAAGGCGTTCGCCACCATGGCCCGGCTTCAGGAGGTCCCATTTATTAATTGCTGATCTCGGTGTCTGTTCTACTGGTGTTATGTTCAGAAAGCAGTCTCCTGGGGGTACGGTTTATTAATTGTTGATCTTAGTGCCTGCACTGTGTGCATTCTGTTCCAGAGGTTGTCTCTTTTTGCCTGCCTTTTTGCTCCTACTGGATTGCTTGCCCAGCTTTGATATGAGGGTATGTACCTAGTTGTATTGTAACCTCTTATGCCACGTTCAGTTGATATCCCTGGAAGGCCTGCTCTTTTCTAAAGAGAAATGGAGGAGTGGATCTGGGAGAGGAGATGGGGAGCAGTAGAGGGAGGGAAACTGTGGTCAGGATGTAATTATGAAAGATGGGGTTTTGTATGAATAAAGAGTGTTTTTAAATGATCTCTTTTTATAATTTATTTTTTAAGTTTCATTTTACTTTCCAACCTCAGTTCTCCCTCCCACTCCTCCTCCCATCTCTCCTCACCTCCCACCCAGACCACCTGTGTCCACTCCTCCTCACAGATAAGGGCCCCCATGAGGAGTCAACAAAGTCTGGCACATTAAGTTGAGGCAGGACCAAGGCCCTCTCCCATGAATTAAGTCTGAATTAATTCATCACACCATAGGGAATGAAATAGGTTTCAACAAGCTAGGTAATGTACCAAGGTTAGGTCCTGGTCCTACTGCCAGGGGTTCCTCAGATAGCCCAAGCTTCACAACTGTCTCCCGTATACGGAGGGCCTAGTTCAGTTCCATGGAGTCCCCACAACTCTCGATCTAGAGTTCATGAGTTTCCACAAGCTTGTCTCTGCTGTCTCTGTAGCTTTTCCCATAATGATCTTGACCTCCCTTGCTCATATATCCCCTCCTCTCTCTCTTCGACTGAAGTCCATGAGCTCAGCCTGGTGCTTAGTTGTGGATCTCCACATCTGGTTCCTTCAATTACTGGATGAAGGCTCTATGATGATAGTTGGGGCATTCACCAATCTGATTACAGTGGTAGGCCAGTTCAGGCATCCTTTCTACTATTGCTAGGAGTCTTAGCTGGGATTATCTTTGTGTATTCTTGGGAATTACCCTAGCACCAGGTTTCTCCCTAACTCCATAGTGGTTCTCTCTATTATGATACTTTTTTCATTGCTCTTCCACTGCATCCCCCCTCCTTTGACCATCCATGGGTCACGTAGCTCCGTTTAGCACTGTACACTGATTGGGTTCTGAGCCATAATAAGAAATTGTCCCCATTATAATACCCTACAGAACACATGCACATGCTCTAAAATTCCATGCCTCCTTTCTTTTTTGTTTGTTTTTGGGCTTTTTTTGGGGGGGGCTGGTTGAGACAGGGTTTTTCTGTGTAGCATTGTAGCCTGTTCTGACATTTGCTCTGTAGACCAGTCTGGCCTCGAACTCACAGAGGTCCACCTGCCTCTGCCTCCCAAGTGCTGGGATTAAAGGTGTGTGCCACCACTGTCTGGCTTAAAATTCCCTGTTTTATTACTTATCACTCCCTTTTCCTCCCACACTCAATGACAACCATTGGTCTTGGTGTTTTTTGTTTTTTAGTTTTCTATTTTTCAGAATGTCATATAATTAGAAACACAATGTTCCACATTTCCAGATTCACTCCTTCCTTCAACACATACTTAAGGCTTTTGCTGTTTAATATTTTTCATGACTTAGTAGTGTATCTCTTTGTGTTGCTTAGCAACATCCCATTGCATGGATGTGTCACTATTGGTTTATCCAAGTGCCCATTGAAGGGAATCTAGATTCCATCTAAGTTTGGACAACTTTGAAAGAAACTGTTTAAACATTGGTATGCAGGTTCTTGTATGAACATAGTTTCCAAATCATTTGAAGGTCCATAGTTGCTAGATCATGTAATAATCTCAGTTTTGATAGAAATTGCCATACTCACTTCCAATGTGGCTCTGACATTTTGCATTCCCACCAGAGGTGAGTGAGCATTGTCATCACTTGTTATTATCAGTGTTTTGGGTTTAATTCATCTGAGTAGATATATGGTATCTCTCTGTATTAATTTGCAATTCTCTGGTGACTTTAGACATTCAGCATCTTTTTGTAGGGGAAGCTGTAGCCACGCATTCTTAGAGGCTGGCTACAGGTGTGCCTGACCAGGCTTGTGAGGGCGTGGTCAGAGTGACGTAGTGGGACTGGGTTTTTGGTTTCGGTTTCTCTTTACTGCTTGCTGTACAGACCTCTACCACGCCAGCTGGCTAGGTTGCTCTGTAAGTAAGGCTTTTCCCTATTAAATACTCTTATATTTCTACCTGACTCCGTATTGGTAATTTCCCACAATATCTTTTTGTGTGTATTTTACTATTCTTTGGTGTATTTTCTTTGGTGAAGTTTCAGTTTTCATCATTTGCCAATTTTGAGGAATTTTAAGAGTACTTTGTATATTTTGAATACTAGTTTCTTTCAGCCCTGTATTTTGCAATATTGCCTTCTAATCTACAATTTTTTTGTTTGCTCTCTTAATATTATTTTTATAGAGTTTTTAATCTGGCTTTTCAATGGTGTGTGTGTGTGTGTGTGTGTGTGTGTGTGTGTGTGTGTGTGTGTGTGTCTGTGTGTGTGAAACAGGCCAGTGATATTCTCACAAACCTGGGTTTCCAACCATAGTGTCTTGTAGTAGCAACTTTCTAGTTCATTACTTTGTACTTAGAATTCTGTTTATCTGCCTAAGAAAGTGGCTAATTTTAAGGGAGAGGAAGAGAACCAGCATGTGCTGTTCAAAGCCTCTTTACCCTTGATGCTGATGGGCTGGAATTACTTGAGAAAAAGTAGTATAGAACATTATGTTCACCTCAGTGAGTTCTGTTAAGTCTGAAGATTGACCTTCAAATCCTGGTGAGGCAGGAGTTCTCCAGTGTGTTCAAAGTAAGAGTTTTAAACTACTAAGTTGATCTCCTTTGTTCTTAGAAGAGAATTGACCTGCTCTGGGTCCATCTTCTAAATGGCAAGATTTGGTCTGAAAACGAATTCAAGAGATGAATGTGGTGGTTCATACCTACAACACTGGAGGCTGAGGCAGGAAGGTTTCCCAGAGTCTGAGGCCTCGCTGAGCTATTCATAAGATCTTATCTCACAGTTCACATGTATCTTGCTTGCCTACAACCCTCTGCGGCTGCCTCTGCCTCTTTTCTGGCATGCCAAACAGTAGAGCCTATGGTGTCTTTCGTCTTCTGGTCTCTGCCTGTGCTCCTCTGCCCATTCTTTTCTTCTAAGAGTCATGAATTGTCATTATCCACAGTGCTTTCTCTTGCTTCTGTCTTTCTGTCATTTTTACCATTTGACTGGCACGTTCTTCTGATGGTCCTCCACATTGCTTAATTACAAATCTGTCCATCCTCTTGTTAGACATCACTCTTTCTGGGGAGCATTACTTGAGCTCTTCTGTTAGACCGATTCAACAGTGTTCCCATATAATATTATTGAGTATTTTACAAACTCTAATCACAATCACAACACATCTCACATTGTACTTGATTAATAATTTGTTTCTCTCAATTTGCTCTGTGAGATTTTCTATCATATTGTCTAACAGGACATGGCTCAACTCACTGTTCAATGACTATGCATATGAATATTAATCAATCACTTATTTCATTATAGTTTTCTATCTTCTTATGTTTTTTCAACTATTTCTTGGGAATAAAGTTAGTTCATTTGTTTCTTTTTTTCATTTATTCATTCAATTAACTAGTATCAACCATGTATTGGTGCTTTCCTAGAAAACATTATAGTTGTAAAAATAAAATGTAGAATCAGCTATTGTCCTCATGGTGCTTCCAATTTACCTGTGCTAGACCTTTCTTTTAAAAACATTTCTCAGATGATTGTCATGTGGTTCCAGCCAGAATGTTTTCTTCTTGTCTTTCTTTCATTTTCCCTAGATCTATAATTAAGCTAAATCCTCTTTCCCCCAACATTTTACACATTCTTTAAGATTTTATTTATTTATTATGTATACAACATTCTGCTTCCATGTATATCTGCACACCAGAAGAGGGTACCAGATCTCATAATGGATGGTTGTGAGCCACCATGTGGTTGCAGGGAATTGAACTCAGGACCTCTGGAAGAGCAGTCAGTGCTCTTAACCTCTGAACTATTTCTCCAGCCCCATTTTACACTTTTAACTGTTGTACCCTATATATGGTGGGAAACTAAGAAGCTCACGGGCTGACACTTCCAATCTCAAAGAGAAATGATACTATTTTCATTAGATCCTATCATTCAAATCACAAAGAATATTTTGTTAAGAAATGGAATTATTTTATCTTTAAGTGACAAGACTGACAAATCTTTGATATTAATAATTGAAGGGTTGATAGCAAATTCTTCCTTTGATACTACCTCAGTATTTTTATGTTTGATTTCTCCAGCTTGCCCTGTTGAGTGTGTGGGTGTGTATGTATGTAAATGTGTGTGTATGTGTACATGTATGTGAGTGTGTGTACGTGTGTATGTGAATGCATATGTGAGTGTGTGTATGTATGTGAGTACATATGTGAGTGTGTGTGTGAGTGTGTAAGTGTGTGTGTGTGTTTGCCAGAAGTGCAGTTCTGTGTGCAGATGCCTAGATAATGAGATCAGAGAGCAAGAACAATACCGCTTGTCTTGAAGCATAGTGTAGTTTGTGCCTCAGATGCAAGACAGCTGCAAGCCCTCATTTGGCCACAGGGATATCCAGTACCAAAAGCATGTTCAGGCCAGGGAAATTAACTGCCACGCTTTGTTTAGAAGAGGCAGGAAAGATAATAGACGGTGGCTTCAGCATATTTCAAATTCATCATGGGTTTCTTAAACCATCAGCTTTCCTCAGCTTGAAGTTGGTTAGGGATAAGAAGAAAGCATAAAACTCTATCAGCATAGTTGTTGAAATGCTCACAGCAGCTAATGAATGGAGAAAGGGACATGAACAACAAGGACTCCTCACTGAGCATCAGTGGAGTGAAGGCAAGTTAATGTTTTGGAAAGTTTTCAAGTACAAATAAGACAAGTCACTGGGATGAAACTCAAGTCAAAGCTATGTCACCTTTCCTCCTAAGTTAGCTCTGTTGCCGAGACAGGAGGGTCCCTGTCCCATACTCACCCTGATTTTCAGTTTCCAGTTTTCTCCAGTTCTCAGACTCTGGGCCATCATTTCATGGCCCGTCCTAAAGAAGGAGTTTCTTTCCAGCCTGATCCTACTGCCCTTTAGTCCCAAGCTTGTGTTAATTATAAACTGTTTGGCCAATGGCTAAGGCTTCTTATTGGCTAGCTCTATCTTAATTATTATCCAATTTCTGTTAAACTATGTATTGCCATGAGGCTGTGGCTTACCCATAATGTTCCAGCATGTTACTTCTTTGGCAGCCACATGGTGTCTCTCTGGAGGGTCACTCTTCGTTCCCCTTCCCAGAATTCTCCTAGTCTGGTAGCCCCTCCTCTACTTCCTGCCTGGCTACTGGCCAATTAGCATTTATTCATCAACCAAAAAGATAAACATATATTCACAGCATACAAAAGGGCTTTCCCCATCACCATCCTTCCATGTCAAACACCTTCTGCCCTGCCATAAGTCTCCCTATTCTTCCTCAAGCTCATCATGGGCACTTGTAGTCATGTGGCTTTCTCCATAGAGATGTCTGTGTCTCTTATTTTGAATGCTGCCTGTCACTGAGAATGGACTTGATATGCTGTTTATCATGGCATTTATGTTTGTCTAGGTCTCTGGATCCTTTAGAAACACATGGCACCGGCCATGATCTGCCACTTTAAAAAATTGACTAAATTTGGTTTTTGACAATTTCATACATGTATATAATACATTCTTATTACTCTAACCCCCACAATCTCCCTTATCTCCCTCCCACCCCTGCCAGTTCTCTCTCCTCCATACAAAAACATTTGTGCCTTTTTGTCTGTTTTTGGACCTAATGAGTTTACTTAGATAAATTTGTGTAGCTGTGGATTTGGGACTATCCACTGAAGCCTGTGGAGTCATCGGTGAGTACACGACCGAAGGCAATGACTGACTCTTCCACAATCTATGAGAAATGTCAGAGTGCTGTGACCCCTCCCCCATCCATTCCTGATTGTTGACAAGCCCGTTCTAGCACAGGCTCAGTGTGTGCAATCACAGCTGCTGTGAGTTCATGTTTTCAATGCTTGTGTCATGCTCAGAAAATGGCATTTCACAGCCCTTCTCCCTATTTTCTGGCTTTTAAATTCTTCCTGTCCCCTCTTCAACTATATTCCCTGAGCTTCAGAGGAGGTTATATAAATGTCTTGTCATTAAACTGTCACTTAATTCACAGCATCTGGAGCAGTCATGAGTCTCTGCATTCATCACAGTTCACTGCAAAGAGTGACTTCTCCAATTAAGCCCAAGAGTAGCATTTCCCTATGGGCATTAGTATAAATATTTAGAAAGCAGTTTTTGACTCCTTGTCAGTTTAGTTAAACTATGGTAGCATGTTTTTTTCAGGGTCCCAGGAATGGGGTTTTTGCCATATTCACAGTATCAGGAATGGATTCCGTTCTACAGCATGGGCCTCAGATCACAAGAAAGAGCAGTTGGTTTCCCCCTTTACATTCGTGCCAGTATTACACAACTGGACATGGCTTGCTTGATGGGTTGGTATTGTTGTTCACAGAGTTTACAGCTAAGTCAGACCATTGATATATTCTCTCCGCTAGCAACTTGCAAAGCATCTTCTGACAATTTGAAAGCTAGTCAGCAGGGAGGAAGCTTCTAGTTCAGTTTAGCTTGATTTCTCTATACCTTACAATGAAAGTATATGGTGTCTTCAGCAATAGGGTTTTATTTTGTTATGGTAGGCAAGCAAGGACTGCAGGCATCTCTAGTATTTTGAAGATGCCTGGGCCTCATAAGGTGGTAACCCACACCTGGCACTAGGATTTTTGTTTTACAACTCATAGCTTGTAGGAACAGCATTATTCAGTTTTGCAGAGTATCCCTTCAAACTATATTAAAATTATGTTTTAATTGGATTATGATATGATAGGTTTCCATGTCACTTTTCCATACATACTTTGATTTAACTCACCTCCTCATCTTTTCCCTCTCCCACTTCGCTGATTAAATCTCCTCATTCCTTTATGCTTTCATATTACCTACATTCTACTATTCCCACTTCCCTAAGACATCTCCTCACTTCGTGGCCTATTTCTTGTTTCCTGGTTTCTATAGGAATTCCAAATTAAATACTCAGAAATTTGGAGTACCCATATACGTGAGAGTATGCAGTGTCCCTGGCCCCTGGGGCTTGCTTTGTCTCACATAATATAATTTTTCTAGCTATATCCATTTACCTGTAAGTGTCATATTTTCATTTCTCTTTATAGCTAAATAAAATTTCATTATGTATGTGCACTGCATTTTATTATCTGTTCATCAGTTGATAGGCTGGTTTCATTTCCTAGTTAGTGTGAATACAGCAGCAACATGGATTGGCAAGTATCTTTATAGTGGGGTAAAGAGTCCCATGGGCATACACAGAGGAATGGAATGGCTGTTTGTATGGTAGTTCTATTTCTAGCCTTTGAGGAACCTCCATGCCGACTTACTTGGTAGCTGCACCAGTTTGGACTCCAATAGTGAATAAGAGTTCTTCTTTCCCCACAACAACGCCAACATTTATTGCCACTTTCTTTGGTGACAGCCACTATGATTGGTTTGAAGGAGAACCTCAAAATAATTGTAATACATATTTCACTGATGGCTAATGATATGGGTTCTTGTCATATTTTAGAGTCTGTTGTATGTCCCTGTGGCTTCTCCTTTTGGGATATGAGAGTACAGGCTTAAACATGAAACAATCTCCCTAACTTACAGAAGCAGACCTTAAGGTTCAGAAAGATTAAACTATAGACCATCATTTCACAACTGGGAAGAGGGGATGGAATTCTAGGCTTGAGGTCTGCTCTTTTGATGTCACATTCTAATTTTTCCATGCTATATTCTGCCTTAATAAAGATCATGAAATTAACTCAGTGGAACCACTGGTCTTTATGCACCAAAGATAAAATAACCTCTAAGTAACCATTTACATCTAGGTACAGGCTGCTGAATAAGTTCATGGAGAAAAGCCTTGGCTCATGGCTTGGAATTTGCAGCTGCCTCAAATCTCTAACTGCATTTGACTGAGTCAGTCAAGAGGGTATTTTCGGCTTTGTTTTGCTTGAGCTTTGTGTGAGCGCTGATTAAATACAACCAAGCTTCGCTCTTTCCTCTTCATCTTGTCAAATAAGAGGCTTTCCTTTCTTCCCCAAGAGGAACACTGGAATCTCATCAAAGCAAATGGTTTTACTTAACACTCACGACAAACCAAAAAAGAAAAGGCAGGAGATGATCAGGAGTAAATCCAGAGTTTCTCACAACAAAAAGCACAGTCAGTCTGTGCAGATGAGAGGCAAAGCCACCAGCATCGCTGGATTCTATCCACTGAGAAAACACTTTGAAGGAGAGGAGCAGAGATGTCTTGGAGACTTGTAGTAGAATATGGGAGCACTTGAGGACTTCGTTTCACACACAGCACTCTGGAAGAGATGGCAGGGTGCCCTTATTTGCTGCAGGGGAAAAGGTCCCTCACTTCTCTGTGCTCTTTTGCAGGATATTGTAAAACTTGAGAGCACTCTCACAGCATTGTGCTTAGGAGCATATTTGAATTGCCTTTTGTTGGAATCTGGTCTTGGACAATAAGAACACATCTTCTTTTGATGTTGAACATCTAACTTCTCCAGGATGTAGGTTCTAAGGTAGAATATTATGCCTCTTATTTTCCAATATGAGTTTCGTTGTGCTGATACCACATCATGGAAGACACAGTCCATGAAAACACGTTCCGCAAAGGGTTTGCTAATGAAGGAATTTCATTCACCTCAAGCTTTCTTGGCTTAGGCTTAAATCTGGTTTAGATCCCACAAAGAAATACTTACCAAGTCTCAGATACAAAGTTCCCAGGGAAGTTTTGTCCCATCCTAATGAATTATCTTTCTTCTCTTATGCTTATCATTGCTCTAGTCTTGGGTGATATCATATCCTTGTAACCCCAGGCCATCCCATCCTGAATTACAGGAGGGCTACAATGGTCAATGACAGCCTTGCCCTTCCCTTGCTCTTACAGGACCATTGTCTATGAACAGTTTCTAGGTAGTCTTCCTGTGTCTGTGAACAATGTAAGCAACTACCATGGATGTTAACTGTGTCTTGTTCCTATCGTGGCACTTAATTTCACTCATTGTTAGTGTCCCTAAGCAGGTTCCCTAGTGCAGCCCCTATGACAATTGATGTCTTCTGGGAACTACCACTTCTCTTTTGCTGTCCCCACTTTCCACCACCTGTGGGCACTATGTCTCCTGTCACACCTCTGTGTTATTTCAAAGGCTCCATGGTACATAGATATCTAGAGCACAAAGTAAATATGTCTATCTGCCTCCTGAGTTACACCCTGTTTGCAGAGCTATAGAGAGATTCTCTGTGCCTATTGCTTTTTGGTGATTTTATTAAAAACAGTCATTTCAACTATTAATTTATAGCCCCCCCCAAAACTCCTCCCCAGGGGTTGACCTTGGAACAAAAAAATGAGGAACACCACGGGCAGTCTTCTTGGCACTCCCTTTGGCCGGCAACCTTTTCTGAGATTTTGTCATAAGGCCCTTGCCTGAATCATTCCTTCTACTACAAGTTAGAAGCATATCTAACAATATGTCAAATCATTTTCTCTGGTGCTTTATTGGTTTTCTACTGTTGCTATAACAAATCATTGCATATTTGGTGGCCTAAAACAACAGAGATTTATTAACTTTCAATTCCAGATATCACAAATGTCTGATGGTTCAATGTAGGTATCAGAGGATTGGGGACCTTCTGGGGACTGCAGAGAGAACTCATCTTTTCTAGTTCCCAGGAAACCCTTCCTTCTTCAGTTCATGGTCCTCCTTATCATTTATTTATTTGTTTATTTATCTATGTATTCATTTGAAGCACTGAGGACTGAACTCAAGGCCTTGCACATACTAGGCAAGCACACTTCCATCTTGGCTTTTTGAAAGAAGATACCATTACATACCCCAGTCTGGCCTAGAATTCATGATCCTTCTGTCTTAGACTCCTGGATGTTGGCATAACATACATATGCCACCATTTATAGCTTTGACTTTTTAATTAGAAAGGGATTGGAGTGTAATATGATACATGTGACATGAAAGTGCAAAGAAGACAGCTGGAGGAGGATGGGCACAAGGGTGGGGGCAGCAGAGCAGCAGGATAGGAAGGAGGCATGGGGAAGAGGATGAATGAGAATGCCTTAACAAAACCCATTGCTTTCTATGTTAATTTAAAAAAAGGTATTAAGAATAGGACCCAGGGCTTTGTGACTGCTAAACAAGCCTCTTTCTTTTGGGGCATTTTTGAGGTAGACTGGTTCCCAATATTGTATAACTGAGGAGGACCTTGAATTCCTTATCATCCTGTCTCTACCTCTCACATGTTGGAATTACATGCCTTAGCCGCCACACATGCCTGGCTTTCTTAAATTTAAAAGCCAGCTATCACTGTCCAAATCTTTCCCCTGACTCAGAAAAGTCTTTTTTTTTTTTTTTTTTTTCAGACTGACACACTTTCTGACTTGTAAGGATCCTTGTGAGCTCATCTGGGCAATGCAAAACAACTGCTCCTTGCCAACCCCAGCTGATTGCTTCATTGCACCTGCACAGTAGTTCCTCTGTCACGAACTGCAGTGTTCAGCGCTTCCAGAAATTAGGGTTGGTTGTGGACAGTTTGCCTAGTGTTGGATAACAGTCCCGAAGTCCCTGAAACTGATCAGACTCATCAGGCCCCTCCCCGACAGGACAAATGGTAAAAACTGAGACTCCCTTTCAGAGGAAAGGAAGCTGAGCTGCAAAGAAAAGTCTGAGACCAGGCCAGCTGCCTAGAAGAGATTTTGACTAGAGTCAGTGGGAAAGGACACTCTAACCTGTTGAGCTGCCTGCAGCTGTGCAGTGTGCTCCATATTCTTGGTTGTTGTGAGCTGTCAACCTTGCTGGTGTGTCCCTTGGTTATACAGCTCTCTTTGAGTTCTTTTTACTTCTGTAAGTAACCCCTCACCCTTACTCATGTAAGTAGCCCCAATAAAACTTATTGGTTCACCAGGTTAGACTTGTGTAGTGTCTGTACTTTTCTTTGTCATGGGATCCCTTTCTCAGTAAGTAGACACAAGTGTTGCATCTCACCAGTAAAGTTTTGTTGCACAACACCCATCTGCTGGTCACAGGTTCATTTTTGAGAGTATATCTCAATGGTAATGATTCACCAAGGCTAGACATATGCAGTGAACTGGGGAAGGAAAACAGGGAGGGAATAGGGATCTGAAGCATTTCTTCATTCATTTGCTCCTGACTTGTAGCAAGTAATGTCAGGTGCATTATGGCTTCTTAATTCTGGGAGGGGGGTTGCACTTCCAATTTTTATTGTGGCCACACACTGACCTGCTCTTTTCTTCTTGGGAATTTCCATGCTCCAAGACCTCTGACTTCAGCCCCTCATTGAATGCTGGAGGTATTCCTCTGATTTTGGCAGAACTTTTCAAGGCTTCCAGAACAGAAATGATGATCTCATTCAGTTCATATACTAGATGCCAACACTTGAAGTTCTGAGAGCTACTTCATCTGTTTTATAACAGTCTATCTTCTGCTGGTCAACATGTTCAGAAACAAATAATTATGGCTTGAGAATGCCACATTGGTTATTTCAATTGGGTCTACCTCTGTCCTAGTCTAGACATTTCTCACAAGTATGTATGCTACAACCATGACTTTTTTCATTTATGTGATCATCCATAGGTTGTAAGCTACCTAGCCTGATCTAGACCTTCATGGCATCAAGGAGCCAAGATATTAGTAATGGAAAAGGGACAGGTGGTCATGGCTAGGACCATAAGTTAAAGGGATCTTCACCATTTTTACCAAGACCATGTAGATCCAAGGACAGGTTATCAGCTTATCTCAGGCCCAAGATCATTCCTGGATCGGGAAAATTAGTTTCCCTATTTTGTGTAATGTCTGTGGTAATGGCATGCTCTTGTTGTTGCTCCTTTTGTAGATGAAGTGATGCTGAGTGTGTTTATTTAGTTTCTGTATATGTGGATAGATGCATGTGTGTGTTGTTTCACAGGTAGTGTTTGGTAGCGTATGTTCAAGAAAAGCAAGCTCCAACCAAATAAATACCAGCAACTTCTCCCTGATTCAAACATGGGCAGTTTTTTTTTTTTTTCAGAAAGTGCATGATATTCAAAATAAGGATCTCCTGGGAATACAGGAAATCTTACAAAACTTCCCATCTTGGCATAATTTTGATGTAATTTATGTGGAAAATATGAGAAATTTAACTTAATTTAAGATGGAAATGCAACCCATTACAATGTCTATATACCCTAGATGAACAAGGAGTTGCCAATCTCATGAGGTACAAACGTTATCTCCCAAGTTTGCATTTCTCATTCTGCAAATCCCTTGAGAAGGAGACTCTCAAGAGAAAGCAAGAAACAGTGAGAGCAGCATGTGGTCCCTGTGCCCCACAGCTAATTTGAGCATCAGTGATAGCCTAAGCAGCATCCTGCTGCCATCCATAATGAAGAGCATACTTATTCCTAATTTGTAGCATTCCTCCCCTTTCTGATTATACAAGATGGGTTCATTCATTATTAATTCGGTTTGTCAGACAGTACAGCCCTCCAAGTGTCAGGCTTCCCTGTCAGGCAGTGGGTTTGTGTTGGAGCAGAGAAATTTTAGAATGCACAGATCATCAAGCTCTTGTCTGCACCCGATTAAAGTTAGGTAGATCAGCTTTAAAACAGCCTTGAAATAATTCAGCAGGAAGCAGCAGGATATCTTTCTGTATTCTTCCTTATTATTATTCAAAGGGAATTGGACTAAAAAAATACTTTTCTTTCAAACTGCACCTGATTTGAAAGGGAGTTGGAAAAAGAAAACGAACATTCTCTGTATATACAAAGTAACTCACTACCCAAAAGCAGCAGAGGCAGCGTGAGCTGAAAGCGTATTCTGAACATAGCCAGTGTTCAGATACATGTGCCTAGCCTTGTGGAACTTACAATTTAATGTTAACTACATCGTAGTATCACATTGTCTTTGAAAGGATGTTGGACTTGCCAAAGGAAGGTTGGAGATTGGTATAATTCTCAAGAAGGGGCTTTAAAAAGCCTTAGTTCATGAGTCATGTGACTGGGTCCCAGTTTGTATCTGGAGAAAGCAAACAAACAAAACTAATGTGTTACAGGAAAGAGATAAGGATACCAAGCATTTCAAAATAGTAATCACTAAGTAAGTGATAGAGAAACAGGCTGTAGCCTAGAACCATGCCATCCAAGTGAGCACTAAAAATGTTTTCTTCTTTTCTAACCAGTTACCTCACTTCAGAGGGAGTGAGTAAAGAAGTTCTTGGTGCAATAAATAATTATTTTTAAAAAGTACTAGATGAGGACATCTTGAACTAAATAAAATAAACAATTTTCCATCCAGGCCTAAGGTGGTATTCTGTCTCTGTCTCTGTCTCTCTGTCTCTGTCTCTGTCTCTGTCTCTGTCTCTTTCTCTCTCTCTCTCTCTCTCTCTCTCTCTCTCTCTCTCTCTCTGTGTGTGTGTGTGTGTGTGTGTGTGTGTGTCTGTGTGTGTCTGTGTGTGTCTGTCTCTGTGTGTCTGTGCTCCCATAACAGGTGCACATAACAGTTCTCTGTATACTTGTGTGTGTGCAGGCCAAAGGACAAGCTTGCAATCTTGGATGTTCTTTGGGAATGTTGTCAACTATATTTTTTGAGCAGTGTCTCTCACTGGCCTGTATGGAACTCCTCTGAGTAGGCCAGGGTGGGCATCAGCATTAATCATCAAGCCCTAGGGATAATAATGTTAGCTTCAACTCTGTTGTTATGAGTGAGTGTATGGGGTGTGTGTGTGTGTGTGTGTGTGTGTGTGTGTGTGTGTGTGTGTGTGTGTGTGTGTGTGTCTTCTAGGGACAGAATTCAGGTTCTCATTCTTGTGCTTTATGAACTTTATGAACTAAACTATCTCTTGGCCCCAGGTTTTGCTTGTTTTTTTTTTTTAAAGGTCTTTTTTGCTTTTGTTCCTCAATTACATAAGAACTTCTTGGCTGACTGTGAACCCTAAGATGGAGCTACTATACATCCACTCATGAATTAGTAAAGTCGCTCATGAGTTTGAGTTTGGACTATTCTAATCCTGAAGATTGTTTGGGCAAAGTAGAGCAACAGTGGTATGGGGCAAGAAGTTTTATTTGTATAGGTTCATGAGTCAAAACAGTAAAGTGGAAAAAGTAACTCCACACAGTACCTGAAGCTGCAACAGAGACACAAAGGATAGATTACAACCACTGGGGATAATGCAGGAACTTTCATTTGCCTACAGGTATACCCTGACACGGGTTGTCAAAACTTTCATCTAACAAACTGAACTAAAGCGATAATGCTGGGCCATTGCCATTCAATGCCAATACTTTTTAGCTTCGACAACAGGCGGTAATTTTGTCTTGTAGATTATATTTGGCAACATCTGAAGATACTTTTTGTTTTCATATCTTGGGAAAAGCCGCCTTGCTGTGAACAGACTGGGAAAGAACAAGCTAGCTTTTGCCACATTACTATTGAACATTTTTTTCCTGCAAAATAGACATTTAACATTTATTTTGTTTGATTATTATGAATATTACAACAGTGTATATAAAATACTATCACAGTATCTGGCTCATAGTAGATCTTCAATAACCCACTACCATCATTATCAACATTACTGTTGCTAATGGAGTTTCACCTTCCAGTCAAGGTACTTGAGAACTCTATGAAGTACTCACAAATTTCTCACAAGCCCCAAGCTCAGGGATACCAGAAACAGTCTGGGATGAATGATAATATTTTAAAGAGACACTTGTGTCCCTCCTTTTGGCTATGAGACTAATGAAACAATGGTTCCCCTGAAAGAGGAATTTCCCTAGGAATCCTGTGCTGGTAGGAGAAGGCTGGAGCTTGGTGCCATTTAGAGGAGGGATTTATCTCCTATCTCCAAGAAAGAAAGAGATTGCATATAGTTCTGGCACATGCCAGATGATGTTGCATGAGAAAATGCAACCCAGTCAGTGATGGATCAGTGATGAGTGGGACAACAACACATCTTGGCTAGGCTTGTTCTTAGTCTTGCATACCTCTGGCCCTCTACTTAAAACTAAAGCTCACACCAAGACTCAAGGGCAGACTCAAGAGAAGTCACTGGATCTCTTTGTCCCTGCTTCTAATGTAGCTACATTGAAAAATCTCCTTCTGCTCCTTATTGTTACTTGTTTGCTTAACTTATCATTTGTTTGTTTTTTTGGAAGGTGAGGAAACTTGGGTTATTACAGCTGTCAAGGCTGAGGCTCTGGCCCCAATGACTCCAGGAACAACACTACTGAAAAAGTAGGTACGAGGGGTGTATAGAGCTCAGTGTAATGCAAGTGCAATCTTCATGCCGAATTGAGCCTTTATTGAATTTGCACAAATATGAAATAACGTTTTCATAGTCAGTGTTTCTATTGCTGTGAAGAGACATCATGACCATGGCAAGTCTTACAAAGGAAAACATTAATTTAATTGAGGTGGCAGCTTACAGTTCAGATTTTCAATCCATTATCATCATGGTGGGGAGCATGGCAGCATGCAGGCAGACATGGTGCTGGCTACATCTTGATCAGATGGCAACAGGAGGTAGACTTTTGGCTCACTTCCTTCAACAAGGCCACACCTACTTCAATAAGGCCACACCTACCAATAGTACCTCACCTTATGAGCCTTTGGGGGCCAATTACATTCAAACTATCACAAGCATATTACTACAAAAAGTAGAAAATAAAGAAATGTAAAACCGAGGTAATGATTCTAATGACTAAGGCCTATGGAAACACTGTCCAATATAAATTCTGGGATTTCCACATAAAATTTTAAATTTTGTAGTAGTCACTCTAACAAATAAAAAAAATTTGAGAAACTTGGCTGTAATATATTTTAGTTAACCTAAGCTATTTAAAATATTATTTCAAAATATAACCAGTTTGGACTTGTTAATAAGGTAGGTTAGTAGGTCTTCAAAATTGGCTGTATATTTTAAACACATAGCCCATCTTAGTTTGGACTAGCAACCTTACCAGTGTGTTAGAACAACATATGGCTAGTAGTATCTCTTGTGTTAGATAGACAGCCCATAGATGATAGTTGTAAAATTGTTATGCATGACAAAGGTATGTCTTAAAGCCATGTACCAATCAAGAAGAGTAAGAAAGAAGATGTATACCTGTTGATGTAGAAGGGTAACTTGGTTAATATTCATCAGTATTTTTAATTTGCATCTTTTATTAATGAAAATACATGAGAAAATAGAGATGGTTAAATCTTGCCTTGGTTTAAGGTAACTGAAGGCCAATGTTTCTGAAAAAACATAATGAGATCTTTTGAGTGCTAAAAAATAAATAAAATGTCAGTCTCTGGGCAATAGATATTTGAGAAAATAGACTTAGGAGTGGGCTGGAGAAATTGTGAAGGGCAATAGGTGTCCAGAAAATTAATGCTTGTAAGAAGCACATTCCTTCTGATTTGAAGGACAGGGTTCCCACACTGATTTGGTATGTCCCTTGATGAAAACCAATATCTGTATCCTAGGTTTCATGTATCTACTGATAGGGAATTAGAGCATATGAATTCCATGGTGCTTTTATTTTCTAACAATCTGTGAAACTATGTGATAACTAATGATGATATTTGAGCAAGGATATGGACAGATATGACCACTGAGGTTCAGCAAAGCATGTGAATAATAACTAGAACTAGCCTTACAGCATTTCCTAGTATAAAAGAGTTTCTTGTCTCATGTGATCAAGAGGAGGCAGGGTTCATAGCACATCTGGTTTCAACAAGAGGTTTGAAATATATTTAATGGCACTAATGATTAATTTAATATTAATTCAGCAGATGCCTACTGAGTATTTACTATATTTAGACACTGGGGATATGATATGAAAGATGCTTCTTAAGAAACTAATTATGTAAGTTGCCTTATGTAATAACTTGGCATAGGAATTAAGGAATAGATCAAGAATGAAACCCTGACAGCTCAGGGTCTTAGCCTTGACACTGGGAAGGAGATTAATTTACTGAGTGGGGAAAATTGGAGAAACATAAGGTTTAAGGGGCTGTAGCTGTGGGCTTTTAGATGAGCTGAAATGTGAATACCAAGGTTACTCAGCAAGCCAGTGGACTCTCAAAAGACAATGAGCTACCCTTGAAGAAGAGAATTTAGAAGTAGTCCTTAAGTACTTTGACACATATGTCCCGTGAAGTGTTTAGGCTTTGTTGGTATGTTTTCAGATGAACAAATCAGGATTAATAAGAGGACTTTACTAGAAGGTGGATGTCAGTTCTTGATAGGGGAATCCCTTTCTCATGGACCACTCATGGTGGCACCAGTTGCTGTGTGAGACAGTGAGTTCATTTACACAGGTCTTCAAGCAGTTTGCGAATGTCTGGGAGGGACACCCATGTATCTGTCAAAGGACTAAATGGGAAGTATCTGCATGATTCTTGCATTACACCATCAGAGTGAGTGAAGGATTGTGAGGTTGAAAGGAACAAATGACGTATTCCTGAGGTTCAAATTTTGGAAACTGGATCAGTAGTGCTGGAACTGCACATTTAAAAATAATTTCTGGATTTGGAGGCTAGTAGAGGGTGTCAGATCCCCTGGAGCTGGAGTTACAGCATCTGATATGGGTGCTGGGAACTGAGCTCACTTCCTCTGAAATAACAGCAAATGTTCTTAACTATAAAGCCCCTAACTGGGTCTTAAACTTGGACTAAGTTGCTCTTGAGTTTGAATTTTTGAGATAACCTTCTTCATTCCCAGATTCTCTATGCCTACAATAGCAATAGCACAGAGGCAGAAGTGACTTCATCTTTATGACAAGAATGCTTCTAAGTTTCTCCTTCCTGAGACAACAAAAGTCCTTTCAGATCGGTACCTAATAGGTAGCCAACGTTCATTTGCCTTCTCCATTCTTACATACTGTGGGGAATTTAGCAGAATATGGCTTGGTAAATGGAAATCCAGGCTATCACCAAGCTCAAATCTCAGTGGTACAGAGGTCATCCAGCTTTTCCTTAATTGAAGAGAAAGCAAATATACATGTTCCTTCCATAAACCCTGATACTTAACATTTAACTCAGGCTTCATGACTCATTAGGAAAAGGAAATTCAATAAAGTTCAGCAAATATGACTACAGGAGGAACTGCCTCCAATGTACTGGCTGTTTATTGGACTTAGGGTAAAATAGAAATCAATTTCCAAAATAAAATACTAAATATAGACTTTGAGGGTCATTAAAAGTTTGTTTTTATTTTTATTCCTATAGTGACTGTCTTTTGTATCTGATACAGCTGTGCTGCTTTGGCTCTCAGAATGCCTCTCAAAGAACCTCAAAGTGTTCAGCTGTAAACTCCTGGGTCAGAAAGTAAATACTGATGGCTAAGATCCTAGCTATTTTTGACTTCCCCAAACAAAAATTGATTTTTTAGGGGACACATTTTTGTGGGTCAGAATTTGTGGGGAATGAAGTAGGCACAATATATTGGCAGCAGAGAGGAGACAGAGAATAATAGAAAACAGAACTAAGAACCGGGAAAGTATAGACAATCATCTGGGACCATTTAGTGAAGGACAGACAGTTCTGCACACCTCAGTGTTCCCCAGGGCATCCTTGGATTGAAGGACATAATTTGTTTTATAAGGTTTCCTATCCAAAGAAGTTTCTAAACATGCATCTAAATAGTGTTTGTGCCCAAAGGGCAGAGAAAGTATGGTGTGGGAGAGGATAGGCAGTACTTGGGAGAGAGAAATGTTTGGGGATTAGAACCTAAAGTTCTAGAAAGGAAAAGGAAACACAAAATGCTTGACAGACATATTTGTGTTCTTTAATGTCCATAGAGTTCTAGATACACTGTTTAAAACAATTAGCTTTGTTGAAATTAAAACACACACACACACACACACACACACACACACACACACACACACACACGAAGTTCATGCATACAGTGAGAAGGACAAAGCCACAGTTCAACCATTTCTGCTTGCATATAAGAAATGAGACAGTCACATGTCTCATCCTGTCTTTCCCAGGCTTATCCTTGGAATCACAGATGACAGTCCCATTCTTTCTTCTTCTAGCCAAATCTCCTTCCTGCTAAACAAAATAAACACCACTGAGGTCATTTTCTTTTTTCCCACTGAGTCTAATGCAATCAAGTCAAGAGGGTGTGAGCTTGGAAGATGAAGGCTGACAGCTGAAGGCTGAAGGATTCTGTCAAGACAACGACCATGATACCGGCTCACCAAAAAAACGAGGTCAGAGGCTAAATATAGAAATAGAACAACTCCCCAAAAGATGATTAATGAGGCAACGGCTAGTACATGGAACCATGCCAACAGTCCTAGTTTCGAAGTGGACTCAAGAATTGTTTTAAAGTGATCCTTATTGGTATATCCCTTATTTGTATACTTCTGCATGTATCATATCCTCCCAGTTAGCTCTTCAAATATTTTGACAAGCCTAATTGGGTCATTATAACTCACGGCATTACACTATTCTTTGTTTCTACCAAAAGAAGCATAGTAGACTTAACAGACACTTTAGTTTCTCTTAAATACGTATAGGAATTTTCATATACGTGTGATTTAAAAACTCAAAAACCAAAAGGGCAAGATAGGAATGGGTAGTAGGACCATAGGAACAGAAAGTGTAGCAAAGAGGGTAATATATGGTGTATGTGCTACATTCCCAGTAATTCTACTTTTTTCTGTTTAATTTTCGGGGAGGGCAGTGCAATAAACCTAAGAATATTGGAATCCTGAATGACTTACTCAGGCCACAAATCAGAATATGTGAATTCAAGGGTCCTTTGCTAAAGTGAAAAGAGCAAAGTTCTCCCTACTCTTTTTGCTTTTTAAAATTTCCTCCCCTCCTAATGTTATTTTCTTTTCTCACAAAACTTTCATCTTGGGCTTTTGCTAAACAATGTGCTCAATCTGGTGGGAGAAATCAAGGCTCTGACAGAGTATGAACAGACTTGACTCCCATGGATGGTGACTGTAAGAAAATGGAGCCCAACTTGAGGCTAGCTTCAGTCAGCCAGACCTTGAAGCTCTGCCAAGGAGTATGAGCACTCTCATCTAATGTGCAATGGGGAATTATCCAAGATTTCATAGGAAATACAAGTTATTATTACATTAGATTAGATTTTATGACTTCCCTTTTTGGGAAGAAACTTAGTGGCATATAATTGGTGCTGTTTCAATTTGTTTTTTGTTATATCTGCCAGAAAGAGTTTCACAAAAGTCTTCTGCTTGCCACACCCTCAAACTCTCCACAGACTTGAGGTGATGTCAGAAGCTTCCCCCAGGTGGGCTCTGTTACCAACAATTTGTTAATGAATTGTTTTAAGCTGTTTTTTTCTCAATGCTACAAAGAATTGTTTCTTTATTGCTTAGCATTTATGTTATAAAGGAGCAGCAATTTAGATGGAAGGACATGGGCTTTGCAGTCCATCAGCTGGGCTGAATTTTGAATTTTATCACTCTGGATGAGTTTAAGTTGCCTGGTTCTTCGGTTGGTTTTATTGTTTTAATAAATATAAAAGTGGAACAATAGGGTCATTTTGGAGACCAGGTAAAATAATTTGTATAGAATACTTAAGATCATAGTCGGGTGATGGAGGTGGTGATAGTGAGGATGATGAACTTGTGGTGGTATGACAATGGTGATGGTGACAGTGCAATTAGAAAGACATTAAATTAGGGAGTCACTCCTGTCTCCACCACTTACTACATGTGTTGTCTTCAGCTAAAATATGCTGGATGACTTTTCCTGTGGACACACACACACAAATGGCTCTTCATCACAGATACCATAACAGTCTACCAAAGAAATTATTCTAAGTCTAGCTTCCTGAACCAGTGAGTTCACTTGGGTTCCTTAAAGGAGCATGGGTGGGTGAAGGATTCTTCACAGGTAGTTGCATCATCATCATCATCAAAAAAGAAAGCTCATTCCATAATAGGTGAAGACTCATGCAAAATGCTTGACTGGGGTTCTCTGCACAACATGCAGGCAGCTCCAGCAAAGAGCCTTCTTCCCCAACAACTGTCCACTGTTTGTGGGCCCTTGTGAGTCTTATTTTTCATGAGCTAACCTTTCTTGTGAGTCTCATACTCCTCTTGGGATTCTCTTCAAGGAGGGAATGTTCCTATTCAGAGAAAATAGTTACATGAAAATATCAATTATAGTACGCTTCATAACATATTGCTCCAAATCGAGTGAGTTTGAAGCAATGCTATTTATCATCTCACAGTTTATGTGGGGCAGAAATCCCTACTGAGCTGTGTTCTCTGTTATTTTACCTCTCAAAAACCTATAATAAAGGCATTGGTCAAGGGTCTGTGATCTCATCTGAAGAGTCATTTGGGGGAGGAGCCACTTATGATTCATAGGAAGGTTCTATTGGACTGAGAACCAAATTCTTTGCTAGTGAATGGCTGGAGTCCTGTGTCCCATGGGTGTTTTCACACAGAAATTTGTTTCATCAAAGCCAGCAGAAAGACAGATACCAAGTCTTTCAGTAATCACATGATGAAAGTGATATCTCATTATTTTTGCTATGTTCTGTTTGTTTGACATGGGCCATTAGGTCTAGTTCAAACCCAATGGGAGTAAATCCCATGCAGCCTGAACACTGGGATGGCAGGAAGATCAATGGAAGCTATACAAGCAGTTGTGAATTACCCATCCTCTTTCTCTGACAGTTCTTTCATCCGGTAAATGGAACTTGTGACAATGGTTATAATAGGGTTATGTAAAGATTCAACAGTTATTATTTATAGTTGTCCATGTTGATCATGTAGTATATACTCAATAAGTATTCGGTATACTTTCTTTAAAAAGCGTCCATTTATAGCCCCTTTTCTATTACTAAAGCTGGTTCAATCTTCACTATGACCCTTGTCATTCCACATCATGAGGTTACAAACATTATCAGTGTATAAACAGAAATGATAGCAAATTCAAAGAGGAGACTAGCATGGAGACCACCAAAGGAGAACTATGGAAATCACTCAAACCTAAATTCTAAAATTCTCTTAGTAAGACAGGTATGAGTTTGTGTGGCTGTGTCTGAGTCAGGGGTGATATTCATGATCGTTAACAACCATGTGGGGATCAGCACCAGGTAGTCAGATCATGAGCTGTCATGTGCCATAATGTGGCAGAGTTCCAATGGGCTGACTACATGTCAGACAGGAAGTTACCTTTGGAGTCCTGTCTATTCTCAATCCTCTAGGATCCCACAGCTGGCTTCCAAAGCACTTAATGACTTGTGATCCACAAAGCCCTTGGGTTTTATTCTCCTTATTTGCACAACATTTTGCCAAGGTGGTTTATGGGCTAGCATATTAAAGCGATCTAGATAAAAGGTCATTTAACATGATAGGATTATCTGGGTCTGCGGTTTTAAACAGTGTGAGCAAATGTATCTAAATATAATCATAGTCTTTGATTCAGGAGCTAATCTCCTGAATTAAGTATGTTTTTAAAAATTCAACAAACATTATTTCAGAGACTTGTTACCAGAATGAAAATCCGGAGCCTATGTTTGTTTTTGGCAGATCTTCTGGATTCCCCTCAAGGAGCTCACATATGCCTTCAAACAGAAATGTCACCCAGACATGTGAAAATGTCCTTGCTCTGTTCGGTTGTTTTCCAAGACTCCCCATGTGACTCGTCTCTTTCCTAATGCGTGCTAAGTACCTGATACTTTCCTATGCAGGAAGCTTATATGAACTAATTAACATTTAATGAGAGGAAACCAACTGATTAGAATGCTTTTCGTGGTACTTTAGCTAATAAATGTTGTATACACTTTGGACTGCATCTCCTCAGCATGCAGCTTCTCACTCCCCCGACTGCACCCTTTCTTCACAGCTCTGCCCTGCTCCGGGGCGTTCTACAGCAACCTGGCTGAACACTGTGCCTTAGTTAATTTGAGGGAAGTGTTGAGCCAAATTATTGAGGTAAATATTTTGATGAAATTTTGCTTAGAGCAGTGTGAATGAAGCTTCTGAATCCAGATCCAGACTAACTCATTCCAACCACACTGGCTGAAGAACAGCAAGGACATGATGAAAAGCAAGAGTCCCAGGCAGCTGAAACTGATTTTGTCAATGTTTATACAGTCAATTAGGGTTGTGCTAGTGCTGCTCAAACGCTACTGATGGTGGGACTGGGAGGCGTGGCTTTGAAACCCCAAGTACTTGCCCTGGATGGCACGAATGCAGCCATCAGGTACTTACTCTTGCCTTCAAGATTATAAAAAGTGCTCTAAGAGGGTATGGACTATGACTTTAGAATTTAACATCAAGTATTATCAGGAAAAAAAAACAATCAATGACACTGAGATGCACACATTACACATTTTATGAACTCTTTTTTTTCCAGGTAGTCCACTTATTAGTTACAAATCATAATGTAACAGGCACTCTGATAGAGTTCCATCATCAATGGCAGTAGAGAAGTTTATATTAATGATTTCTGTTACACTGAAGTAAGCCTTCATAGTTTGACTCATGGTATAGGTAGATTGAAACAAAGATGAAGTATCGTAAGTGGAACCAGTGTGGGCTGGTGAGCATGAAATATTTCTTGCTGTCTACTTCTGTTTGACACATGATTTCTTCTTCTGTATTCAGGTTCTATACTGTAGGAGTATATTACACATGGTACATTTTTAAAGATTAACTTTGCTAAAATTGGAAGAATAACAAGTAAATCTACTCAAACAAGATCAAGGAAATAAAGAGGTGGTAAAAGAACACAGTACAGGACAGTGTAGGGGTTTTGTTCTCAATGCTGCATGTGGACTATTGTCATTCTCGTAAGCATGTTACCTGCATTGTGTCAGGCTTGACTTAAGGAAGGCACCAGAACGTGGTCATTAGCCTAGGTAGTAGCTGCCAAATAAGTTAATTTATCTTAAGTTATTATCTTAAGAGAAACCCAGTATTTCCTTCCTATTTCTCACTGGTTTGTCTAGAACACTCCCTCTCTCCAGGACCATGGTTCTAGATTTTATGTCTGAAAATACAATCTGGCTACTTCCATTTCTACTGGATAAAGCCTCTGAGCTCTCATGTATTCTTGTTAGTCTCAAGCTCCCTTACCCTGCTTTGGAGTCGATGGCCAGATGTTTCACTTGGTTTCAAAGTTGGAAATCCCTTGCACATGCTGTTCAGTTTGGTTCTTATCTCATTGCTCACTAACAACAGTGGCTCAAAGCATAGCAAGACAGTTACAAATTCCTCTGGTGAAGCCACTTCAGCTGTTAGAAACCTGAGCTTCTCATCATTGAATAGTCATTCTTCTGATTATCACTGCCAGTAAGGAACATGGTGTAAAGTGTGGGATTGCTCATGAGACAAAAGTGAGTTCGAATCTTGGCCTGGCATGTTTTAACTGTGTGATCCAGGACAGATTCTCTAATATCTCCAAGTCTGTATTCCCACCTTTTATTGAATGTAATAATGTATTTATTGGATTATTATGGAATTTAGGGCTGATGTATAAGCCATCTAGAATAATCTTTTGAGGCAGAATAAATGCTGTTATAATTTACTGTTGTTCTTTAACCATTTAAATTTTTATTGAAATGAAATTGTTCTACATGTATATATTAACACTTTTATCAGAAAAGGTTTAGTAGAAACAGTTGGCAACCTGACGCTAAAATATATTACAGATCATACCCAGCCAAACAGATGAACTATCACCAGAAACCCAACTGTCGCGTAGAAAGCTGAATTCCAAATAGAGGACTCAATCACAGTTAGAACGTAGACACACAGCTAGCCAGTGAGAAAAGCTGAGTCTCATATGAATTCTGTGCACAAGGAGCTTCGTGTTTATCAGGTGTTTTATGCTAAAGGAGCTTCATATGACCAGAGGCAGCAGACCAGAAACCTCATTGTGGAATTTATCAGCTCTATAAGTGAGAAAAGAAATTGAGGTGTTTGTTATAAACTCCCTGTGTCAGTGCCTCAGTACATGAGGTTCATTTCCTCCCCCTCTTAAAGCTCAGTGTGGCTGGATGGTGAATGGCGCATACGTTTAATCCCAGCACTTGGGAGGCAGAGGCAGGTGGATCTCTGTGGGTTCAAGGCACCAGCCTGGTCTACAAAGCCACACAGAGAAAAACAAAACAAAACAAAACAAAACAAAACAAAACAAAAAAAAGCTCACTGTGTTCAGGCATGATGGTGCATGCCTTTAATACCACTGCTTAGGAGGTAGATCTAGGCAGATCTCTGTGGGTTCCAGGCCAGCCTGGTTTACAGTTTTGAATCTTCTTTGAATGCTCAGCCTAGCTTAGACATGTTTCTGGCTAACTCTCTTAAATTAACCTCTTTCTCTTCACCTACTTTCTGCTTTTGGGCTTATTACCTTTCTTACTTCTGCATACCTTACTTTCACTGCTTCTCTATGTCTGGCTGGCATCTACCTGACTTCTTGCCCCGGATGTGACTCTCATTCTCTTCTCCTTCTTTTCTCTTTCTTCTCTCTGCCCACCAGTCCCTCCTATCCTCTCTCCTGCCTAGCTATTGGCCATTCAGCTTTTTATTAGACCAATCAGGTGTCATAGACAGGCAAGGTGAAACAGATACAACATACCTTTACATAATTAAACACACATCTTTATGTTGTTAAACAAATACAGCATAAACAAAAGTAATACACCTTTACACAGTTAAAGTAATATTCTGTAGCATGAACAAATGAAACACATCTTTGCCTAGTTAAAATAATATTCCACAACAGTGTTCCACAAGCTGTCTTGTGTCTCCACCTTCCTCCATGTCCTCTCAGATCTGCTTTTGTGGGTACCAAGAAGCAAGGATCACATTGATAAAGTTTTCATGGGCAGAGTCTGGAAAGAATACATTTGCTTTTCTGTTCACAATTCCTTGGCTAGATCTCTGTCCTATGGTGACATCTAACTGTAATTGTTATTTGTAGTTAATTTAAGGTGGAATTCTTATGATGACCAAAAGGAAGGGGAAATGCAGATATTAGTGAATAAATACAACTTAATAAATTGCTCTTAATCTTTTTAGACTTACTTACAATAAGCAATCAGTTATATGTCAATATCTAATAGATACTCACATGCCTGAAACTTATAATACCTGTTCTCATTACATATGATGCCATGAAGTATTTTATATTGTAGTCCACTGAAAATACTATTTGTAGCACATATTCTAGATTATAATATGTCTGGATAGTTATCCCACTACTAGAGAGAAAGAATGAGGCTCTACCTTCAGTGAGAATATCTGGAGGGTCTATGAGCATTGCTTACAATCCTGGAATGAAGAAATATGAAAGATGGAGAGATGGCTCTACAAATAACAACTTTCATTGATGTCACCTGTGTGGTGAGGATCCTACCTGGGATGAAACACATTCATGTTCCCTTTTTAATACAACTGCTTGAAAAGTAGTTAGGAATAAAGACATAAACAAAACTGAGTGTAACACCTATAAGCTTCAGCCTCTCTCTCTCTCTTAAATATATATTAAATATATATTTAATATTAAATATATATAATTAATATATATAAATATTAAATATATATAATTAATATATATAATAATATATATATTTAATATATATTAATATATATTAATTATTCCTTAAATATATATTAAATATTATATATATATTTATATATATATATATATATATTTCCTCCCCACATCTCCCACAAGAAAGGGATTAGTATTTTCCTTAAGATGCCACTATCTGAAAGTCCCCCAATGGCAAAGTGACCAATGAAACTAGTAATTTCATTGGTTCTCCTTGAGGATGTAGCATGAATCTGCATTGTTCAACATCAGAGACTGACATCGCAGTGTGAATGTGCAGTTCTTCACAGCTCACCACATGGACTGTGTTCAGTTCTAAAGTGATGTCCATTTTCCACCCAGGAACTGAAGTAGGAAGCCTTACAGATATGGGACCACCAAATCAGATAGTGTGAAAGCCTTCACAGTCCACTTTTATTCTATAGAGGGATGTTCTAAGTCACACTCACATCTCTAATTCAAGTAATGTATGTAAAATGAATTATATGTTATTTAATGTGGTGTTCTTATCTATAAGTTCATCTCTACCTCTGACCTTATGCCCTGGTCTTATAATAAAGTGTATTTTTCATAACATGGCTATAGTTTACTGCTTCAAATATCAAAGTAACCCACTTCTTTAAAAAAAAAAAGGATCTTGATTGTGTATGTGAATTGCTAGTTTTCTAAACCTTAGGGGCTCAATTAGACAATTAATTAACAAGTGAGGGCAAATATAAAACAAAATTTTCACTGGTGATGGATCAATGGCAGCGGTATGAATGATGGCTATAAATTTTGTTTAAGAAAGATTCCTTTTTAGTTGTGTCCTTAGAGAACATGTGACTTACATCAATGGACAGAACAAGAGGTAAAGTTCTACATGGCCCAAGTGATCAGACCACATCCAAGACCCTAAGAGTCCTGTGAGATATCATTGTGCACTCTAGTCACTATAATGCGCCCCATAACAAACATGTAGGTTAGATCACTCTAATCTCTTTTCTATTAGATTTAATACTCCTATAATCATCACTAAGTGCTCTCAGCCATGCTAAATCTGTCTTTCTTTAGGCTGACTTCATCGGGACCAGATTAATCTGCAACACTTCGGGTTTTGCTTTTATGATTATCAGCATTATGAGCATGGTTAAACTGGCTCAGTGAAAGCTTCTCCAGCTCCTTATCCTTCTCGAAAAAAAGAAAAAATATATCATTACCAATGACATCATGATTGCAAAAAACTGTGTAGGTTTCACCTCAATGTGAGAATCAAACACACCTCCCTTGCCTTGCCTTTAAGAGTCTTAAAGGAAAAATAAAACAACCTGAAAGAGGTAGCCACTGATAAAGGAAACTTCATGAGAGATTTGGAAATTAATGATATTGTTTTACAAAGGATATGATACTGATATGTGCTTTTATTATTGAGCCTTCCAATCATTAAATAAAAAGATGTTACAACATCCTTTCTTGTTTCTTTGGCCTTAAACACCCTTGCATTCCCTTATTTATTTACTCAGCAAATACAGCACTTACTACACATCAAGCCCTGTTCTGGGGACAAATGAACAGATCAGACAGAAACCCTTGACAGTTCCTACTAGAAACTTATATTCAATAGGACAATAAATAAGTAAAATGTAAAAAATGTTGGAGCTGGCCTTGAACTCATGATCCTCCTGCCTCTGCCTCCTTCAACAAATCCTACCAGGGTGTGCTACCACTGGGCTGGTGAAACCCACAGAAACAGCTGACCTGAACAAGAGGGAGCTCAGAGACTGAGACTGATGGCTGAGAGGCCAGCATGGGACTGATCCAGATGCCCTGAACGTGGGTGTCAATGAGGAGGCCTCAGCAATCCATGTGGCCTTGGGTAGTGGACCAGTATTTATCCCTGACACACAAATGGACTTTGAGAGCCCATTCCACATGGAGGGATGCTCTCTGTCTGGACACATGGGGGAGCACCTAGGCCTTACCTGGGATGATATGACAGACTTTGGAGATTCCCCCATAGAGGGACTCATCCTCCCTGGGGAGCAGAGGGGGATGGGGTAGGGGCTTGGGGAGTGGTTGGTGGGGGTGGGGAAGGAGGGGAGGGAGAGGGAGCTGGGAATGACATGGGAAGCAAGCTTGTGACTAATTTTAAATAAATAAATAAATAAATAAATAAATAAAATGAAACTGAGGAGCTGAAACCTGAGGGGGATAGTAAAAGATCTGTCCAGGAGAAGTTGCAATTTTACACACTATTATTTCCAGAGTAGGACTAGATGGCAGCACGTAAGTAAAGACCTTAAGGTGAGGCAGCGAGCCATGTTATCTCTGGGGAAAAGGTTCTGGGAGAGAGCTCAGCAATTCTAATGGGAAGCATGCCCTTAGAGAAACATAGTGGCCAGAGAACACATGGCCAAGTGCCAAGAGGTGCATACATATGGAGGCACCTAGGATCAAAAATGGGGTGGGATTTTGTTTGTTTGTTTGTTTGGCTTTGAAGGCTGTCTTGGCACTCGCTCTTGTAAACCAGGCTGGTCTCGAACTCACAGATTTCTGCCTCCCTCTGCCTCCTGAGTGCTGGGATTAAAGACATGCTACCATCACATGGTAAATGCTTTTACCAAGAAAGGGTAGACAGGCTTTGGGAGGTTCTGAGTGAAAGAATGACTGAATGGCTTTAGTTCTTAACAAGCTCACCCAACCTTTTGTGACTTGAGGAAAGGTAGAGATTTATTTTTAAAAAGAGTCTGAAAAATAGGCTGCCCTGGTTGGTTGATGGGACAGATGTTGAAGGACTCTATTAGGCCTGAGCATGGCAAACATGGTTCTGGCAAGTCTTGCCCTCTCCATTCCCTCGTTCTTGCAAAACTGTTAGTTTACATCCCTAAAGCTTCCTATCAAGGTCTGTTCCCTTGTTTGGCCACTTCTTCCTCCTGAGGCTAACTACCAAGGTCCAGCTATCAAACTATTGAAGTCCAACAGTCAAAATCCCACCTTTGGCTCACCTAATTAACATGCCCAATCAAAAACAAAGCAACTTATCCTAACACAATGTTTTCCCCTTTTCCCTTTATAAACTGCCATTTGTCTACGAGCCACGTCTGCCTCCACTTTTTGCAGTAGCAGCCTGTTATCCCTTCCCTCTCTCCCTTGCTCGCTTTCTCCCCTTTCCCTTGTCTCCTGTCCCCTATCTTTGTCCCTCTAGGGCAAATGAATCTCCTTTGTGCAGAGAACTTGGCCTTGGTGTGTCTTTTGCAACTCTAGTCCTTTCAAACATAAGATCTGGAAGAACAGATCCATGAAGCAGAAAGGTTTCCTGAACAAAGAGCTTGTGAGATGATGAGGTTTGGGGGGGAAGGAGCTAGCTTGGGTCTATTAAGTTAGTGAAAACAATCTGAGAGCAAAGCCCCTGTTCTTACGATCTTTCTGCAATGATCCCTGAGCCTTAGGTGCAGGGATTATGCTGTAGATGTATCAACTGGGACTGGGCACCATGCAGGCTCTTGTTCTCTTCCTTTTGATTTGTTGTGGGTTTTTTGTAATCATCTCTGTGGCAAAGAGAAGCTTATTTGATGAGGAACTACACTTACTTGCAGATATAAGGATTTAGTATTTAGAATGATTTAATAAAGTGATGTTTACATCTCCTAAAAATGTTAGTGAGGCTACATCCATGTCATCTCATCAACATGGATGCCTAAACAAGACCTGAGCAATGGTGACACTAATGGACATGCTAAAATGGAAAGATTGGAGATCCTTACGCCTAGACAAAGAACTATAGGCAACTGGGGAATGCTGAGAGTGGGAGGAATAGTCTTCCCCAGGAAAGAGCCCTTTAATTGGTTACCCAATACCAAGTGGTCAGCCTTGATATCATATGCATGCAGGTAACATTATACAGACTGAGCAGGTTGTATTTATATATTTAGAAATATATATATATATATATATATATATATATATATATATTCTCAATGTAAAGAGAAGCTGTGACTTTGAGAGAAAAGAAGAGGTTATGCATGGGAGAGCCTGGAATGGGGGGAAGGAAAGTGGAATGATGCAATTATACTATAATTTCAAAACTTAAGAAAACAATTATAAAAAGTGTTAGTGGAGCTATAGAGTTAGCAATTGGTTCTTGAGCCTACAATTCAGAGGACATTATGATTTCTATCCAGGCTTTTTTTTTTTAGTTCTCCTTGCACTGGGCCCAGAACTGTTATAAATTAATAGTGAGTCAGTTACATCCTCCAAGAAAGAGAATCTAACCCTTGGCTAAATGAAAGGCTTTTGTTTCATAAAGGGTCATTATCACGCAGAATGATTTTCTTAGGATCCATCTTTACAGCTGGTCACAAACAACCCAGGTTCATAATCATATGGATACTTTTCTCCACTACCTATCATGAGGGGTTAGGGTTGTTTCTGATGCCAAGACAAGTCAACATTGATTGATTTGTGCAGTTATTGACAAATACCCGTGGCATGCATTAAGCTCAGGGCATTTTGATTCTTTTATGATGTAGTCATTATACATTAGTTCCCATTGCTTCCTTCTGCAATTTTTTTGTCCATATTTTCAAAATACAATTAGAACACATCAGAAAAAAATGTGTTCAAACTAAGTTGATCAGGCTACCAGTTGTGGACATCTGGGGTGGCTGGCAATTTCCATCTAAAACACCAAAGAACTTGGGCTCAGTTCTGATGATAACACTAGAATCCAGTGACTGCCCACTATCCCAGAGAGTGGATTTTTTTCTTTTGCATATGATAGGAGGTTGATGGATTGTGTCTGTTGAAGAGACACAAGGAGAGAAAGGTGACTTGAGTCCCAAAATAGCTCTTTTGAATGCATTAAGAGAAAACCTTTCTGACACAGACAGGAAGCAAAGGGAGAGAAGACAGGAATTGGTGACAGAATATTCATAGTGCATTGGTCACCAGCATTGATTCACATTAAGTTGTTGTCCTCCGCTAAGAATGACACTGTCCTTTGCCTTTATTTTAAACTATAAAACCCTCTCAAACTGCACAATTACCTGAAGATTAAATTGATTGTCCATTATCTGTATTGTAACATTCTACTCAGTAAGTGTTTCCTATCATTTCTTCATTGCTTCATACCCACTTGGGGTTTGGAGTAGATCATATGCAAGGCTCTGTTTGTGATCACTGTGTATGTGAATGTGCTATAAAAATAACAATAGAACTGAGGTCACACAACAAAAATATTCATTTCAGTTTGCTTTAAAGAACAAAATCTGGAAGAAACAGCAAGGGCTAAAATGATCCCATTGACAATAAAAAATTATGTGTCTTATATTAAGGGAAATTTGCAGGATACACATTAAGAAGCTTCTAAAATTTATCCATAAAGTCAGAAAGACTCGATAATGTAAAGATGAACTTTATCACCAAAGTAAACTATAAGTTTGATGTAATCTCACTGAAGATCTCACAGGGGTTATTCTATTCTATTGTATGTTGCTCATCTTATATTGGAACTTCTCAGGAATAGTAAGGAGACTAGGGAGGGAATGTGGACCTGCTATAGCAAAATATATTGCAAAGCCATTTAGCTAAACAGTGTGCTATCAGCTTGCCCTAGAAAGATTAGACCAATGGAGTAAAATTCAGAGCCCAGAAATAGCCCTATCTTTGTATGGGTGTATCATATATGATAAAGTCATTAACTAAATTGGAAAATGGAACTTTCAATAAATACGACCAAGAAAACTAGATAAACCTTTGAAAAAAACAGTAAAACTGATATTACTCAATTTTCTCCTACAGTAAGGGGTTAGACATAAAAACCTGAAAGCAAAGAGACACAGAAGCAAAGTACAAGAAACAAAGCTTGAAGCCATCAAGCTAAAGATGAATAAATTTTGCTGACTAAATATTTAATTGTTTTACAGTGAATATATAATAAATATAGTAAACAAACAAAATAACAAACAAATGATCAACTAGAAAAACCTTTAAAAACACATGGTACTGGAAAATGAGTAATTATCTCAATAGAAAGAGTTCTCTTAATTCCAAAGGATCAGGAATTTGAAATTTATGTTATAAAAGAAGATTAAAAAGTTGCTAAATACATTAAAAGACCAATTTCACTGTAATGACAGAATTCATCCAACAATTGCATGCCACTTTTTAATTTTCAGATTGAGAAGATTAAAAAATTGTATGAGGTTTGTGTTCATTCATAATAGACAGGGGTATGAATTAGGTCACCCTCTGCTGAAGGTGCACTAATTATTTTTGGGGGTTTTTGTTTTGTTTTGTTTTTTGTTGGTCCTTTGCTTGCTTGCTTTTGGATAGTTTTTCTTGAGGGGTGCTTTTTGTGTCATTTTGTTTTACCAGTTTTTGGTCTTATTCTTTTATTTGCTTGGTAATTTTTTTGTTTTGTTTTGTTTTTGTTTTAGAGAGAGAGTAAGAACATGAAGTTGAGTAGGTGGGAGGTAGGGAAGATCTAGGAGGAATTAGGGGAGAGTAAAAAACATGATGAAATTGAATAAAAAAAATTTGCAAAAAAGGGGGAGGCAGGAAAGCCAGATACCGTAGCTTGACTCTGTAACCCCAGCTCAGGTACAAACAGGAGAGATGTGACTCTCTCTCTCTCTCTCTCTCTCTCTCTCTCTCTCTCTCTCTCTCTCTCTCTCACACACACACACACACACACACACACACACACACACACACACAATCTTTTTAAAAGGTGGGAAAAACTGATTGTCATGAATTGATGTTTTCAAATGGAGAGATATAATGGTTATAAACAAGATACACAGCATTATGTTCCTAGAATAAAGCATAGAAATTACCATACATGGGTAAAGAAAACTACCCCCCCATGTGTTAGCAACAGGAATCTCTGCATAGTGTGATTTAGGTAAACATTTAAACAGAACTATAGTCCTGAAAACAGCTAGGTATTGACACAAAAATAGACAGGTAGACCAATGGAATAGAGTTGAAAACCCCAATATTAACCCACATACCTACAAACACTTGATTTTTGACAAAGAAGCTAAATTTATATGATGGAATAAAAGAAAGCATCTTCAACAAAAGGTGCTGGCATAACTGGATGCTGGAATGCAGAAGACTGCAGATAGAAAAAAAAAACAATGGAATCTTGAAATTTGCAGGAAAATGGATGGAACTAGAAGAAACCATTCTGAGTGAGGTAGCCCAATCACAAAAAGACAAACATGGTATGTACTCACTCATATGTGGATTTTAGACAGAGAGTATAGGATTACCAGCCTATATTCCACACCGCCAGAGAAGCTAGTAAACAAGGAGGACCCTAAGAGAGACATACATGGGCCCCTGGTGAAGGGGAAAGGGAAAAGATCTCCTGAGCAAATTGGGAGCATGGGAAATGGAGGGAGGGAGCTAGGAGAATGAGAAGGGGAGAAGAGGTGGGGTGAGGAGGACATGAGGGAGCAGAAAGTTGAGTCGGGGGAAGAATAGAAGAAAACAAGAAAGAAGATACCATAATAGATGGAGACATTTTAGGTTTAAAGAGAAATCAGGCACTAGAGAAAGGTCTGGAGATCTTCAAGTATGACACCAACTAACAATCTAAGCAACAGAGGAGAGGCTACCTTGAATGCCCTCCCCTGATAATGAGATTGATGACTGACTTATATGCCATCCTATAGCCCTCATCCAGTAGCTGGTGGAAGTAGAAGCAGACACCCACAACTAATCTCTGAACTGAACTGGAATCCAGATACAGAGAAGGATAAGTGATATGCACAGGGGTCCAGATCAGGCTGGTGAAACCCACAGAAACAGCTGATCTGAACAAAAGAGAGCCCTTGGTCCCTAGATTGATAGCTGGGATACCAGCATGGGACTGATCCAGACTCCAGGAATGTGGGTTTCAGTGAGGAGACCTCAGAAATCTATGGGACCTTCTGTAGTAGTACAGTACTTATCCCTACCATAGGTGTGGACTTTGGAAGCCCATTCCATATAGAAGGATACTCCCTGAGCCAAGACACACAGGGGTGGGCCTAAGCCCTATCCCAAAGGATAAGATAGACTCTGATGACCTCCTATGGAAGGCTTCACACTCCCTGGGGAGCAGAAAGGATATGTGATAGGTAGGGTATTAGCTGGGGGTGGGGGTGGTAGGGGAAGAGGGGAGGGAGTGGGAACTGGGATTGACATGTAAAACAATCTTGTTTCTAATTCAAATAAAAAATAAAGTACAAAGTAATTTTTAATGAAGCAATGTCAGTTTTAAAGTAAAATTGTTACAACTGTTTCTTTTAAAAATCATGTCATTTCCTTTGAGGCAGGGTACCATATAGCCCAGACAGTTCTAAACTTCTGATGTAGCCAACCCAAAGATGACCTTGACCTCCTAATTTTCTTCCTTCTGTCTCTAAAGTGCCATGATCAGAGTTGTGCACTGGCATGCTTGGTTTTATGTGGCCCTGGGGGATCCAACCCAAGACCACATTCGTTCTAGGAAAGCACTCTACCAAGACAGCCACATCATCCCTGGCCCTAAATATCACCTCAGAATACCATTTTCCAAATTGGAATCAATGTGAGAGGTTCATGTTTAAAAGCAAGATGGCAGAATGGTGGGTTGAGGGTGAATGCTCTTAGCATAGCCTTTGAGTCACTGGCCTGCTTCTTACCAACTGGGCCATTAAAAGAGTAAGCCCCTTCTGAGGCATAAAAGCCAGAGTGCACACCGAATGGTCCATTCGACCAACTTCCTCACCAATATTAACAATCGTAAGCTTGGACAAGCTTTCCCAGGATGGGGAACAGTCCGATGCCTTACCAATCCATAGCCACATGAGCCCTCCTCCGGTCCATGGGCTAAGGAGAATAATGGTTTTCCTGGAGCTTTGAACCAGAAAGACATAGAGATTGTTTTCACACAAGATCTCGAATCTCTCCATTGCAAACTGGCTTTTGAACGCTAGAAGCCCTTTTCATAAAGAACCATGAGTTTCAAGTGCTGATTTTATTTCTGATTTGTTTTTCATTATTTCCTGAAGCTATTGATGCTTCAGAGGCCATGGGGGAAGTGAGGAAGCCCGGGGAGAGAGTCAGCCTTTGAATTTCGGAACTCAACCATTCAGAGGTTCATACTCATGTTCACAAAAACATTGTCACGGGGTCACTTTGGCCAATGGTGCGCTTTGTGCGAGGGCTGGAGCTTGTGTTGTGGGCATATTTGTCCCGGCAGCCTCCCACCCTTCCACCCCCCCTCTCTCTTTCTTCCCCTTTATATCAACATGTTGTAGCCTGTGACACCAGCTAAATTAATCACTCACTGCACTCAGGGAAGTCACCGCAGGATATAAAATAACAAAGACAACAAAATTATTGCAAGGCTGGAGAGAAGGGACTGGCTGTGAATAGAGCAGTACACCCTCGCCAGCTGTGTCCTCGCGGGGCTTGGAGCAGCAGATTAAATCGGGGCTGCTCTTTATTCCATTTTAGGAGATTTTGAGAATGGCCACAATACAATGCCAGGACCCCTAGTGAGGGGAAATCCCTCCAGAATGCTCAGCCTGTCAGAACTAAGCTGTTCCCCAGCCCAGGGAGTTCTCTTCAGGTTCTCCTGGAGCAAACCCTGCTTGGACAGATCCAGCCCAGTGACCATCAAGCCATCAAGAGACAGACATGGACTTGAAGGTCTTTAAGTGACAGTCAGCAGAGAAATCAAGTCTCCAGCTCCTAAGAAGCCTGGTTCCTGCCCTATCCTATTTGCCTGATAGTCCAAGAAAGAGGGGGGGAAGGATTCAGTAGAGCCCCAGCATACATGAAATACCTGGACTCAGACCTCAGCAATTGGCACACACACACACACACACACACACACACACACACACACACACAAGAGAAATTGTGGGGACCATTAGCTTCTCTGATTAAAGGCAGAAAGGAACCGCTATAACAAATGTTAGCTAATGAGCCGGGGCTGTAAGTTAATTGGTAGAGGACTCTGTTAGAACAAGTAAGTCCTGGGTTCCTTCCTCATAAACTGGCTGTGATGGTGCATACCTCTAATGTCAGTACTTAAGAGGCAGGAGCAAGAGTAAAGAAGAGACAGAGACAGAGCAGGATGTCCTCAGCTCCAAAGCAGATTGATACCACCATGAATTACATGAGACCCTGTCTCAATAATAAAACAAAATGAAGATAAATGTTGACTGAGTACAGTAGTGAGTTCAATAGTATTCTATGCACCTGACTAAATGGACAGATATTAAACTACAAGGAAGTGTTCAAGGTACCCAAGATCTGCTAGACATTTGGTTTAAACCATGTCTCCCAAAAACTTACATAGAAGCAAAAAACATCTAGTTAGCCTGCAATGAAAGAGAAACAAATACCGTGCCACTTGTAATGTGACAAGGTGGCAATGGCGTTGGTTGGTCCATTACCCCACTTAGAGCATTCATTCTGTCCTTGGTTCTTCACAGGCTGCATCTATGGCAGAGATTATTCCTGGAGAGGTTGTACCAATTACATAGTAGTAAATATTTACTCCAAGGCAACCTGATTGAACTCAACTAGTTAATTCTCATTTGAGGGGGCATTTAAAGAGCAGAAAGCATAGTCACTTATCTGAAGCCTTTTCTTCCTCTTTGGTAAGGCATTAAGCAGACTCTGTGGCTTGTATCTGTAGCCCTTTCCTATGTGATTCCAACAGTGAACACCCAGCAGGGCCTTGATCCAATTCCTGTGACTTAAGATGAGGGTACTGAATGGTAAAAGGACAGAACTATAAGAGACCATTTAATTGGGGAGGTAGGTAGAGGTTGTGATTGTGATGCCATTACTTAGACTCGTTGCCAGAGATGAGTGTGTGCTAAAACTAGACAATTAGATCACGGTACCTTTCTGTAAATGGCATGTGTATAGACTATGTTTCCATAACCTTGGTCTGGATCTGTGGACTGAGTCACCTTCAGAAAAATATGACCTTAAAATGCAAAACAAAACCACATACCTCCCTGCAATTGGAACTTGGAGGAATGTGGTATGCTTTGATACTTTCCCGAAACTTTCAGGAATATTAATGCTTATTTCCCAGGAGTACAGGCCATTGATCAGTCTTCATAGGGTAAACTGGCATTTGTGAGTGTTGTGTGTCTTTGTGTATGTTTGGCTCAATGACTATTCCTGTCATCAGTGCAGCCCCCCACTCCTCTCCACGGCTTGCTTCTGTCCTTTTATGTCAACCCCCTCTTAAGAAGCCTTCAGTTTGGTAGCACTGCTCACTTGTAATGAATGCATCAGGAAACAACACACACTCCTGCCCACTGGTAATCAGAGCAATTACTTAACGAGCCCATCTCTATTTCCTCCTGGGTGGACTAATTAAAAGGCTTCCATGCTGTTGTTAGGAAGGGACAGAGTATGTTGTATCGAGTTTTTAGAGAATGTAAAAATTAAAGCAGGGTTCCTCATGAAAACATTTTGACAGTGTTCACAGGGTTCTTCCCACCTCTGCCCATTCAGGGCTGGTTTCATGGATGGGCACTGATTGAAAAGGTGGGGCCAACAGTAATTATGCAGCTCATATGGGTAATCTAAAGACAGGACATCTAGAGACACAGTGCAGTGCTTCCCAAACTTTAACACCCATCAGAATCCCCTGTAGTATCCATTAAATCACAGCCTGCTGGTTCCGTCCAACATGTAGAAAGGTTTAGTAGTTCTGGGATAGGGCTAACAGGTTTCTGAGTGAGGCTAATGTTAGCAGGGATAGTAAGAATATGGCTACAAACTCTTATGTTTCTCCTCTAAAATCCTGATACAGCAAGGGCTCAACTGTTTTTTTAGAATCAGCCTTAAACTTAGCTTGCATGGAAGCTTTTAATTTTTCCCCTTTCATTGTTATGTGTATGAGTGTTTTGCCTGCATGTTATGTTTGTTCGCCATGTGCATGCAGTGCCCACAGAGGCCAAAAGAGGGTTATCAGGTATCCTGGGATTGGAGCTACAGACAGTAGTTAGCAGCCCTGTAATGTGGGACTTTCTTCTGTATGCTGCAAATATGTGTTGCTTTTATTGATTGATGAATAAAGCTGTTTGGGCCAATGACCAGGCAGAATATAGCTAGGAGGAAAATCCAAACAGAGTTATATAGAAAAAGAAGGTAGAGTCAGGGAGATTTCATGTTGCCATAGAAGTAAGATGGATAAGAAGTAAGAAGCTAGAGGGATAGCTCAGCCTTTAAAGGCTAGGCTCACAACCAAAAATATAAGAAGTAAGATGCCAGAACATTACTGGTAAGCCACAGCTATGTGGCGATACACAGATTGGTAAATATGGGTTAATTTAATTGTGAGAGCTAGTCAGCAAAATACCTGAGCCTTTGGCAAAGCAACTGTAAATAATGTGAAGCCTTAGAGTGGTTATTTGGGAACTGGCAAGTGGGACAAGAAACCTCCAACTACATGTGGCACCCAAACGTTTGGCAAGAATTTCCACATAAAACTTGACAAAAACTTAAAAAGGGATTCTAAACACAAAAGAACAGAAACAAGCACAGCTTCTTGGTAGCAGCATTTTCTCAGGTGAGCTCTGTTTGCTAGAGGCAAGTAGAGGCCTGGGATTAGCAGAAAAAACTGCATGGATCTTTTAAGAGGCCCTGCTACCAAACACTTACATGGAGTTTATGAGCAGCTGGTGGTATGGACCTAAAACCTCCACAAAGTTGGAGGCAATACACGTGGCTCCTGCCAGTACCTCTGCTATGAAGCTAGACTCTCAGGAAACCAAGGAATAGGGAAGAGCCAGTCACTTTAGTCCTAACCAAGCCTGCTTACCATTTTAAAAACTCTCCTGGTCATAAAAGGATTACAGATACACAGTAAGAACAGATTCAGACAAAAAAGCCTCTAAATGGGTCACATTGTGATTGATAAATGTGCATGGGCTTGGGAAAGAGGGGATAAAAGACTGACAGAGTCATAGATTAAAAAAATAATTTAAGGATAATAAACTGAGGTCCTTAAAGGAAAAATAGAGTTAACAAAAGTATAATGGGCCATGTAAAGATGGAAAATACACAGAGTCCGAATTATGTATACTATTATGTTTTCTTTGAAATTTTTTACTGTTAATGAGCTAATGTCTAAGAGACATTTGATTGTAAGGGCTGCTAAGCTAAGCCAACATAAATATTATAAAGGAATCTTGACTTCAAAATTTGGGTCTAAGGATATATTGTTTTGGAAAAGAGGTTTTGCTTTTGTTTCCACAGAAAATGAGAAGCTCTGGATTCCACCCAGACTAATAAGATTTTATCAAACAAGACCCCAGAAATAATGACCCACATGATCCAACATCCACGACAGCTTTAGGACTGCTGGCTGAGATGACCAACCATATAAACTACCCCAGTAGGAATGGAACATAATTCTAAATTTTCTCAGGATTCCCATAAGATTACAGTGCCCAACAATCAGAAGGAAGTAGTATAGACCTATACCCAAATTCCCAAATATTGCTTATAAATGTTTGTTTTCATTTAAAGCAGGTTGGTTTTAAATTGTTCATGGTCACAGTCAATCTCTTTCTAAAGAAAAATAGGGATATGATATAGAAATGAATACTTTACATTGGTATGGATTTTGATTTATTGATACAAATCTAAGATCAATTTTGCTATACTATATGTATTTGTCTACTCTTATTTAAGGTATTATGTTTATCCAGATCATTTAAACACAAATTAATTGTTATGTATAATAGTCAAACTTATAGTTGTGTTAGGTTTTTCTAGAGATACAGAGGTATATTTCAGATGGATATGTAATCTTCAGACACTTCAGAGACCTGCATAATATATCATTTAAAATGTTTTAAGAATATAGACTTTTCTTGACAGTGAGACACATCTGCTCTTGGCAGTACCAATTACTTCAAGGGGGTGATGTGCACTGAAGAAGCTACTTACAGAGTTTGCCTTTAATGTGGCAAAACTAATCACTTGGGCAAGAAACTTCTCTTTCCTGGACTGCTTGACTGTATGCTGTATAAACTGGACATGCAGGACCCACAGAAAAATGACTGCCAAAACAAGATGGGACAGTCTTTCAGGGTTTCTGCTTCACAGAAGAAACTGCCAGACATTCTGCAGTACACAGAAAAAAGCAACTGATGGACTTTGCCAGTACAAGGCAGAACAGATCTTCAAATTTCCTGGTTCATTAAAAAAAGTCTTCCAGATACTATGGGACTGTAGGCTGAAGATGGATGTCCCAATGTTACAGAAGAACTTTGGGTGATTGTTCAGGCAGCCAGACATCTTTGTCATTTTGAGAGTTTTGAAAGTTGCTTACAATGCAGTTCCAGTTTACTTAGGTGATATTACATCCTTCTGGGGTCTTGGATGGAGTTGAAGACTAGATAGTTATATAATTATAATTTTCCTTAGTTACAAAAAAGATAAATTAGATATAAAACTTTAGATTCATAAAGATAGGATAGAGTATGTTCTTTAATTTTGCCAGATACAAATACACTAAATATTATAATGGTAATTCTTGCTTGATAACTGTTTTGTTATATATTATTCTATTATGGTAAAGCTAAAACCTTAATTTTTAATCAGACAGAAAAGGGGAGATGATGTGGGATGTCCTTCTGTATGCTGTGAATATGTGTTACTTTTATTGGTTAATGAATAGAGCTGATTGAGCCAATGGCCAAGCAGAATATAGCTAGGCAGGAAATCCAAACCCTTTTGGAGAAAAAGAAGACAGAGTCAGAGAAATGCCATGTAGCTGCCATAGAAGTAAGATGCCAGGGCATTACCAGTAAGCCACAGTCTTGTGATGATACACACATTAGTAAATATGGGTTAATTTAATTGTGAGAGCTAGTCAATAATATGCCTGAGCCATTGGTCAAGCAATTGTAGTTAATGTTAAGCCTTAGTGTGGTTATTTGGGAACTGGCAGGTGGGATGAAAAACCTCCAACTACAGCCCTATGCCATGTGGATGCTAGAAATCAAACTGGGTTCTCTGAAAGAACAGTCAGTTCTCTTAACAGATGAGCAATCTCTTTATGCCCACAATCCCAGCATTCCAGACATTGAAGAAGGAAGATTCCACATTTGAGGTCAGCCTGAGCTGCATAGGAAGGCCCCATGTAAAAAATGAATAAATTATGTCCCAAATCCACCTTCTCCCATAGAAACATGTTGGCACATGACAAAAAACTATAGTGGCATGGTTTTAGTCCTGACACAAAATACATACAGACTGCTCTAGCACAGACATACATAAGACAAAACATCATACCTGTAAAATATAACAAACTTCCTCTAATTTTTATATGGGGCACCTTCAGTCTACAGAAGAAGAAACCTTGCCCAAGACACTAATTATTGGAGTGAAGATTCAAATTCAGATCTGCCTGATTTTTGCATAAGCCCTTTCTAATCTTTTTGCCTCTTCATTCAAAGGACATCAAACACTGGAAAGAAGAGTTCTGTAAAAGACCGAATTAGATCCAGTTGTCAATTCTTCGATTACCACCAGCAATCAGTTTTCTATGGTTTAGAAACTATGTCCTAGTGAAACCCGAGTATGCCTAGTGCCCAAGACCAGACATGTATGTAGGGTCTGATGAGAGAGGAATCAGACCATGAATGCCTCTTTCTGTGTCTAATTTCTGCAAGGGCAGTGCCCACAGTTTACAAGAGAGAAGAGCAAGCACCTCAAATGCTTAGGACACCTCCTAATCTGGATATTTTATTAAGGAAATCTTACCCCTTCAGTTCAGATCTTGAAAGTGGAATGACAACTAAAGGTTAATGTTTAAAGCTACTTGATATTCTGCATCATAACTTCCAAAATACACACAATTTTAATGCACATTTGATTGATGCCATAATTACAAAATTTGTTTAAAGCTGTTATATTATCTTCTTATTTGACACAATATGGCACAATTTTGTTATAGGATTGAAAACCAAATAAGACAACTACAGTTGGTAGCATTTCAAAGGACTATTCCCTTTAAGATGAAATCAATCCTGTTTCAAGTTTATTCCCATGTACTATGATTTGAGGCTCTAGGGGTGTATTTTGCAGAAAAATGTCTTTTTGATTTTTTAGAAATTCTTTAGATTAATATGCAGCTGTCATTGCAAGGCAAATCTAGATCTGCTTTCATGTTTCTTCTTTCCTCAGGCTGCTAGTGTCTACCTCTTCGGGAGAGATGGTCCACTCTTGCCCTACTGGGGATTCCTATCCCAGGTCAGCCAGCATGGTGATTTGGAATGTTTCACACTTTGTTCACACAGATTGAATTCATTTCTTTAATATGTCCAGTATCTAGGTCTTGGCATTTTGATATCTAATTGTAATTCCTGTTCTCTCTCTCTCTCTCTCTCTCTCTCTCTCTCTCTCTCTCTCTCTCTCTCTCTCTCTCTCACACACACACACACACACACACACACACACACACACACACACACACACACACCATGCACTGTACCACATTTTCACAGTCCCCAACATGGCAAGAGAACAATTCAGGGCTTTGATGTGTTTCTGAGTACAGTTTCAGCATTTATTTCATTTTATTCAAGGCTTTCCTTCATGTCTTCCTTTCTGTTTTGATTTAAAGGGCAATGGACTTTCCTCGGGTGTTCTAACTACTAGCATGTTTCAATCCTTGCCTCCCTTCAATTCTTCTTTCACAGAGGCAAACTTGTTTATCTATACACTTCAGATGTATTTCCCCAAAGTAGGCTTATGCCCCTCCCCCTCCCCCATTCTATGAAAACACAAAGAGATAACAGAATAAAGAGAAACTTTTTAGAAACCTCTTTGCATTAGATGTTGGTCACCAAACAATTCTTCAAATACCTACACTATAAAAGCTAGCTGCTAGCCCATTCCATAACAGTTGAAGAGCACATTTGTGTTACCTTCCTTTCTGTTCTTAATTATGCTAAACATGGACTAGAACTTAGAGGCTCGAGCAGGATGTGTTGATGACAGGACAAATGATGCTTTACTGGTGAGAAATGGGAGTGTCTTGCTATGATATTAATTACCATCTAACTAAGGCCAACTGTCTGCCATTTGCTCCTTTTAGTACTTAAAAAGAAATCTGGGCTGTATGGATTCGCTTTATTCAGTTATCAAGAGAAAAGATTACAATAGATCAGAGGTCAGCACACTACAGCCCATGTACCAGACCAGGCCTTTTTCTTGTTAGAATAAGCACAGCTTTATTGGAACACAGCCACATTCACTGGCTTGTATACTATCGAGCTGTTCTTGTGCTGTGACAGTGGAATTGAGTAGCTAAGTCAGGAACTGCATGGTCAAAAAAGACTGAAATATATGTAAGTCTGGTCCTTGGCAAAAAAGTTGATCAACTTCTAACATAGATGTTCAAATGCAGTATTTTTGAACCTTTCTTTCCTAAGTGGTGATTGTGGTGGTGACAGTGAACAAGTCAATCCAGCTTGTTTCTGGGACATAACCATGCATGTTTATAAGAGATGGTGTCTTAAAAGTTCCACATGAGGTAGACAGTGCATGAAAGGTTAGCCCCTACCTAGAATTTACAAGGCTTTTTGTTTTACTCAAATAGTTTAACAAAATGGTTCTAAAATAGCATACGTTTGTAATGCATTGTTGTAGAAAGTAGAGGCAGGCACTATTAATAATTATGCTGAGATCAAAGACATATGCAAAACTCACAGACAAACTGATATATATGGCTATCTTGAAATGGCACTTTGGTGTGCCAGATACAGCAAATTCCTGCTAATAGATAGTAAATACTTGAACACATTACCAGAACCTTCTTTGTAATTGGAATTTTTATATACCTTCTAGGAATCCAATGAGTCTTTCCAGTTCACTTGAGGAATTAACATAAGATCTTCGAACCATCAGAAAATATGATGACATAATCAATAAAGCTTTTGAAGAGAAAATTGAGCTTGAATAATTTTTGCTGTGATTGTCTACCTGGACAATCAGAAAGTAACAGATATAGCTATCTTAATTTTTACTGCCACTTTCAATTGCATTCCAAGCCATAAAAGACTGACTGACCTTCCCTCCTGTCATGCTTTCCAAGGGCAATATGCTCAGGTTGCACTGATACATACCCTGGGGTGAGGAGGAGAGAAATAGAAAGAACCAGTAACACAAGAGCTTTAGATCCACTGCTTAGAATTCAATATCTTAAATATTTATCATCTGCACATAAAAGCTCAAAAGCAAAAACCATATTTGTAGTGTATGCCCATTGCCCAGGTTTACTAATATTTGCAGTAGGGCTCAGGTTGAGGATTCATTCTGCCTTCAGAAAAGTAATAAGGTATTAAAAAATTGCCATATATTAATAGCTTTCAAGGCACCTTTCATTGTTCTGCTCAATATCAACAAGGTAAAAGAGACAGTGTATATTTTATGTTATATAATTATGTAAATAATCATAATAGCATTCATAACAATCAAGAATTTTATTATGCTTTATCATTTACAAAATTTTTACACATAAGACTTGGCTCACACTGTACACAAATGAGTAACTCAAGCATATCATTACCTTGATTTTCTGTGGATAAAACTTAGAAAAGAAAGAGTTAAAGGACCTATTCAAGATCATATAGATAAGTATTAATATTTAGTTCATCTGAGTCAAGTTGGCCTTGGACTTCAAAGGCCATTTAACATTACTGCATTATTTGCTAAATTGTTGTGAAGTAGTAATATAATTGAGTTTGGAAAAATAGACTCCAGTGAAAATAACACTGATGAATTGTTAACAAGAGGCACGAAACAAACAATTCAGACTGGCTACAAATGCTAAAGAAAATATATGATGACCATCATCAACGCTAATGAAAAAAAGATGAAAGGAATTCCATAACATAAGAACATGTAGCAGACTGTAGTAACCCATGCCTGCAATCTCAACACTCAGCAGGTAGAAGTAGGATTATTAAAGTTCAAGGCCAGCTTTGACTACATAAATGAGATACTGACTCAATAAATAAGATACTGACTCAAAATCTCTGTCTCTGTTTCTGTCTTGGTCTTTCTCTCTCTCTCTCTCTCTCTCTCTCTCTCTCTCTCTCTCTCTCTCTCTCACACACACACACACACAACACACACACACACACACACACACACACACACACACACACACATCAGTTAAAGTTTAAAGGTTAAGTACCTATTTTGTCCACTTGATATTATCTTCTGATCCCTGGATGCATATTACAGGCAGAGCTCAAATAAAAGCTTAACCAGATAGAAACTTTATTTATCAGACAAGGGAACTCCATATAAAGATAGTTGAGGCATGGATAAAATCTTTCTTTAGATTAAGACCTATTTGTCACCCAAACTCTCTTAAACTCTTTTCTCTCCCATGCCTATAAGAGGTTTATGCTTCTGGACCTCATAGAGGAAGAATGAAAAGTACTACCCTTCTTCAGGAGAGACCTTCTGTAAGGCAATGCATGAGCTGTGGATTATATTTGTTAGCAGAACTTTTTCATATTGCTATAGCTGCAAGGGAAGCAGATCAACCAGAAGGAAAGGAGAGATGCAAATAGAATAAGCAAATCGTCTTTGCATACTCTCTGCTAACAAGAATGAACAACTGAGGAGCGTTTTAAAGAAAGGGGACAACATTTTATCAATTTCATCATATTTTCCTACCTGTACCAGTTTCTTTACATGTTATACAACACACCTTGAGATAATTTTCTTTAATACACACCACAAAATGTAAAGTGCAAGTTACACAAAAGTAAAAAAAAGTTCCATGATCTGGCATTAACAAATGTAGTATGGGAGCCATTTTTCTTTCTGCTGTGTGTCTTTCTCTATTTTTATAATGAAAATGGCCACAAAAATTAAACAATTGAGAAATGTTTTATTGTTTGGAGAGAACACAGGTTTAGGGAAAGTATGCATTCATTTGACATACATTAATTGTTTCTATGTGCTAGGATTTCAGTCTTCAAATAGAAGTCTTTAGTTTGGGCTTTTAAAGGAAGCCAAACTATCAATCAATTTTTGGTGCAGAGAGGTTTACAGGTCACCTCATCTTTACAGTTTTAAATGAAAAGAGAAGTCGAAGTCAGGTACAATAAAGTAGCTATCATCTGTGTCTCAGAGGATAAATGGTAGGAGATGGAGGTCTCATCAAACTGGAACAGAGACTGTGTCCAGCATTGTGTAGTATTGGAGCAACCCTCAGATAATAGTTCCTTAGACAAGATAATGTAATCCTACATCCTGGAAAATTGAAGCAAAACTAGTAAAGTATGTATTCCAGGAGGTCCCTGTGTTCTTGGGCCACTCCCATGGTGGGCTACTTCTCTGATGCCAAGAGGGTAGGGAAATGGTTGGAACAAATGATATTGCCCTGTGCCTGCAGTGGTATCAAATCCCTCTTGGGGACTTCCAGTATGTAAGCAATGGTTAGAAAATTTCAAATAGAGGAAGACCAAAGCAGGAATGATCTCCCTGTTTTGATTATCGTTAACACATTGCTGGAAGTAAGGAAGTTAACATTATATGTTTAGAAACCCATCCATACTTACCCTGCTTTTTTCCTCTCTCTACTTGGTTCTGTGCTTAAGCATTTCATTACAAAGGCTCTGTTTTACTATAGTTATCGCAGTTGTTTGATTTCTACAGAGCTTGAAGCCCTTCTGTGTACATCTAGGGTGGTAGGCATCCTGTGACTGTAGAAACTGTCTCTGGAGTTGGCAGTTTACCAAGCCAGCTTTCTACCAAAGAAGGCAGAGCAAGGGAAGGGTGGCAAACGCAGCAGTGGAAGGAGAAGTGACAGCTGTTAAAAGTGGCAGAAGGGGCCATCAGTAGCATGGGAATTCAATCTGTGTATTTAGACTAATGGCACATTAGCAGGCCATGCCAAATATAGAATCCCCCCCTTTTCAACATTCAGTGTAGGGATTGAAACACAAGATGGCATGACTCCTATCTAATTAATATATTTTTATGAAGTCCACTTCTGTTTCAGTATTTCTATTTATATAATTCTATTACTTGTGGTCTGGCATGGGCCCCTCTGCTGAATTAAGAAAATGAAGGGAGAATTGAAAGAAGGGAGGAAGGAAAGGAGACAGGGAGGGAAGAAAGAAAAGAAGGACAGGGGATAGAATAGGAGAACTATCAGAACATAACTTTTTGATTTGATACATTTTTATTCAATTGGATAATTTTCTTTTCCTTAAAACTGTTGATAACTACAATTCTTCCTCCGCAGCTGGAGTCACATGGGAAAGAGACAGGGTGCATATAAATAGACAACCGCTACTTTGAATTTTGTATGCAAAAGTAGTCCTCTCAAGTTCTCCTCACTTCTCATCTATGTCTCTGTTTGATTTTCCTGTTTGCTATCTTCCTGCCTCCAGGGCAAGTGCGGAAAGATGGAGAGACCATGGCAATGCCAAGTAGCAAGAGTCTGAGTTTAACGAGGTTGGAAAATTTGAATTTATGACAGGTGACATCAGCTTATGAAATCTGTGTTTGTTATTTTCAAATCACACTCATCGAGAAATATATTGGCTTCACAAGACATTGAAAGCAAAGTATATTTGATCCATTTTAAATAGGAAAAGAATGCAATCCCAGGCATGTCTGTAAACATGCCTCCAAATTGGTAAAATGGCTTGAGCCTGTGTTTCTGGAGATGAGAAACTGGAATGTTCTTTATGCCTTAATCTTAGAGGAGTAATAGAATATAGCAGGCAAGTAAGCTATTGATATTTCCTTTAATTTTAGTTCAATATTGTCAGAGAAAGGGCAAGGATGATAAAAAAAAAACTGACATGAGGATTGTGGCTATCATCTCTCTACCTCTAGAGATTTCCAAGTCAGGTAGGATGCTTCCTAAGTCCTATCCCACAGAAAGAGCTGCCATTACCACCCCTGCCATTTAGTTCACCATTCTGAAGCTTTATAATTTCTTTGCTGAATGTGTTTGTTTTAATTTAGTGGGAAATGCTTACATAAATTGAATATCATATCACTCTCAAACCTCCTTGCTTTTCTGTTTCATCTCCTGCCTTTCATCACAGCATAGATTCAGGAGGCAAAAACATTGAGGAAGCAGTGTTACCCAACTGAAAGAAAAACTAATGGTAACTATGTTCTCATATTACCAGAGGTTAGCAGGGAGCTACTTTAATATGACAGCTAATATAACTCATTGATGCGATTACTCAAAAGGAAGAATGCTGTCAGAGTCTAGTTACATCCCAGTGGTTACAATTAGATAGGCCAGATGGATAGGGTCCAGAGAGACAGACTGAGAAACTTACAGTCAGTCAGCAGGGACATGGCTGGGGCAAGGTGGACTTCATGAATCAGGCAAATAAAAAAGGTGCCTTAATTAATTATAGGCTTTTTAATTCAGAGGTTCTTAAATAAAGCCTGTATAAAAAAAAAGAAGTAGCTTTGGGGTCTATTTGCCAACTCTAAGCCAAATGTTTTGAATAAGCAGTTTCCTTTAATGGATGATGATGACTGACTATTACAGTCATCTTAAGTTGACTTTAAAAATAACAAAATGGAAAGTCAAGCCCCCCTTTGAAGCAAGTTGCTATTGTTTGAGCATGTCCGTGGCTGTAAAATTACCCTGGATATGCTAGCAACACAGTGTGGTCAGAGGCACAGACAGCAGTGGGGTGAAAAGAAGTCTTAAATCGTCCTTCTTGGAACCCTTATACACATTAGAGAACTCCATCAGACAGGAACTACACAGGAAATAGAACACATATTGCAAAGCTGCATCAGAGCAAATTTATTGAAAGGACTATTTAAAGAAGTCACATCGGGGAGGCAAAGAATCCCAGGACCAGCAATAATAGACGTTAGTACCCCTTCTCATCCAGAAAAACAACCTTCTGGAGTTAGAAGTAGTCTGGTCTCTTAATGGGAGCAGAGCCATAGCCTCAGCCAAGGCCACTCCCACAGGGAGTGAGTGTAGTTGCATGTGCATACATGCATATATATATATTATATATATATATATATATATATGTGTGTGTGTGTGTGTGTGTGTGTGTGTGTGTGTGTGTGTGTGTGTGTGTGTGTGTGTGTTCATATGCAGGGAATAGGGGCCAATCTTTCTCCTTGTCCCTTCTGATCCATCAAATGCAACAAGGAGCCAGAAGATAAGGACAATACAACAGGGGTTGATTTCCAGGTTACAGATTAGGGCACAGAGGGGATAGTAAACCTGGATCTGGTAACAGAGAACTATCACCTCAGAGGCTATGAGAGAGAGGAGAAATGATTTCTTAAAGGTGATTTTGTGTAGACCAAGTCTAGAATATGACCTTTGGTCCTTACTCATTGAGAGGCTTTGTATAAACCATTGTATCTTCAGCTACAGGTGACTGGGCCCTGCAAGATGACAGGGAATTGAAAAGAATATCAAAGACTTGACTTTAGATATAGATAATCTGAGGAGAACAGCACCTCTCCAACAGCAAATATTTGGACCTCTGAGAGGGCTGAGAAGATAGAGAGAGGAAGAGATCCACAAACCTCAAGGTCTGTTTTCCCTGCAGAGACAAGCATGGCAGCCATCAGACATATGAACTTCAGTGTAAATCTACAAATTAATGAGCTTGCTTTTGAAAAACACATATGCAAAGGCTAAGATTTCCAAATGAGCACCATACTCTTGTCTATGGGAGGCCATGGGAATATTTCTCTTTGTTCTGACATTTCCTAAATCACTTTTGAATTTCCTTTTTATACATGATCTTTGGAGTTCATTGATGTGTCAGAGAAGAAACCCAGTATCACAGGGTGATTGCTTGTTGCTATTGCTATTGTTAATTTTTCTAGCCAACTTCAATATTATTTATCAAACTTGGTACAAAATTTTACAGAGCCTAAAGAGCAAACCCACTCCTTGTATGCAAAGATTCATCACACTTGAGATGTATCAAATGTGTAACTGCAAGTGCAAACATGTACTAATCAGGGCTCTCCAGCAGAAAAGAACCAATAGTTCACATGCATCTTATGTAACTGAAACATAAGGAGTGTGTTGAAATTGGTTTCTAGGCAAAAGAAAACCTGCACCTGTATTAAAGATTCTACCAGGCCAAATGGCTGAACCTCCTAATTACAGGGTGTTAAAATGTTCCAGACCAGAGTCAGAGTGTCTTCTTTGACTTTTAGTTCCTTCACAAGCCATTCATTTCCCAGCTTGGAGTCTGACTTCACATCCTTATGACTAGTAAAGTTTTCCAAATGTGTTCTCATCTGATCACCAAGTTCCACCAATCTGAAAACTAAGAAAGTCATCATCTAATATCTGAGACTCATAACAGAGTATCCCCCACTGTGTTGTCACCTGCGTACTGATAGTCCTTTGCAGTGTATTTGATAAATTCTTGACATATGGATTTCTTTGCTCTTTAACTAATAAAAGCTCATGTGATCACTTCTATAGCAAAACATGTTTTTCAGGGCAACCTAATTCTATATTCCTGAGTACAGTGGTTAATATTGTCAGCTTGATGAAATGGACAATCACTAGAAAGACAAGCCTCTGTGCTTAATCTAAATTAAGTTAATTGAGTGGGAGTGTCTACCATAGATATAGATGGTGCCATTCCATGGGCCAGGGTCCCAGGCGACTTAAAGAGGAGAAAGTACTAGACTAAACACTAGCATCCACTGTTCTCTGCTTCCTGAATATAAACACAGTGTAGCCAGCTGCCTTGGCTCCAGCTACCATGACTTCCAATCCTGAGGGAAACCTTCGTGGAACTATGACCCAGAAAAGCCCTTCCTTCCTCAAGCTGGTTTTATCACAACAACAAGAAGGTAGTTCATACACCAAGCCTTGGTCACTCTTTCGGCTCAAGAAGAAACTATCTCTTCAGCTTATAAGGGAGAGCTGGGGCCTTTCTCTTAGTGTTTAGTCTCAAAAATGAAGGAATTAAACATGGATTCAGAAGGATGCTCAATGACCATTCTGTTATAGTTGGAGAGAAAAAACAAGTTCAGAAAGTTGTAAATGTCAGCAATGACTGGGAGGAAGAAAGAGCATGGAAGGCAGAGAAACAGTGAAAAACCCTCAAGTACGGGGGAAGCACATTTAGGATTTTGGCCAGCATCCAGAGAAGAAACAGAAAGTGAGAAAAGGAAAAGGTCTGTTTTTTAAGACAGAACTCAGAAAAACAGGAGGACTTAGCAAAGATGCTCTCTCTGTGAGTGAGTTGCAAGCATGGTTTGGGAGATATAAGTACACTGTCTCAGTGGGTCGGGGGGTACATTTTCCTATCTCCTTAATCATGTTTTCAAGTGTATCAGTTTTCCTGAGAGGTGGTCTCCTGGCCAGCTGATTGAGAGGCCTAACTGGATTAACTCCTAAGAGAAGAGATAATATTAGTTAAAGTTCAAGTCTTTGGATCAGATCAGAATATCATGTCTCTCTAAGCAGGACCAGAAATTCCATTCTTTTGATCAGAGGAAGTAGCATTCTGTTCCCTTAATGGGCTCAACAAAGTTCTGGTATTTTCACCTTCTATAGGATATTTTAAATGCTAAAGAAGGGCAAATATGAAGCTTCCCTTACTTTTGCTACCAGGGAAATAGACATGGAGTCAGAAGCTGACTGTGAGGGAGATGGAGTCTGTCTCCAAAGGCCTTCAAGTCCATTAATTCTTGTCTATCTAACATTATTTTCTTTCAACTATGTGCAATACTTTGGGGTTGAAAAAAATTATCTATCCATTCATCTATTATCTATCTAGTTTACACACACACACACACACACACACACACACACACACACACACACACACACACACACACACACAGTAAAAGAGATAAATCACAAAACATGAAGTGCTGACTTAAAATTATAGAAGCTTAAAAGTCCCACAGTCTGCCATCTGCAAGCTGGGGACCCAGCAAAGTTGTCAGTAAGTTTAGTCCATATTCATAGTCTAGAGACAAGGTGATGAACTACTTGGTGTGAATGGCAGTCTGGGAGCAGGAGACAACATGGTAAGGTACCCAATCTAAAGTGATAAGGAGCAGAAATGGACAAATCCTTCCTTTCTCCATATTTTTGTTTTATTTGGAGCCTCAACAGAGAAGGGTGGCCTGCTTTAATGAATCCACAGAGTCAAATGCTATTCTTAGCTGGAAACATCTCCCCAGACACACTGAGAAAAATGTGTAATTTGGCTAAATCATGGCCCAGTCAAGCTGACACATAAAATTGACTATCACAATACAAAATAGAACCCTCAAAAGTATGGGACAGTGATAGCTTAGTGGGAATAGTTAACTGGCTGTCTCTCAAGCCTTAAGATTGGGACAAGAAAGGTCATTTGCTTATGGACAGCCTGTAGAGTTTGTAAAAAATATGTATTTAAATGTTAGATAATATATGAACTGGTAAAATATACCTGAGATGAATGAAGCTATGAAATATGTAATTCACATAGAAAAAAATTAACACATGAATTGTCGAGAAGTAATATTATATATTGTATCATCTGCCTAAAATTTACAAAAGTTGTTTTATAGGGACATTTTATACATGCCATGAAATGAGACAAAACACAGAAACAAATGTGACTCCACATTTGTATGGCACACGTATACTGCTTAGAATCTATGAAAATGTAGACAGAGCCCTGTCAATGAGTTGAGTCAAATACATGCAGCATTTATGTTGCTCTGAATGTTATTCTTTTCCCAAAAGGAAAAGAATGTCTGGAAGCTGCGAGTGTGTGTTGGGAAGGGTGTGTTCTTGCACATTGAGAACACATTGAGAAAAAGATGGCTTGGAAGAAAAAAAGCAAAAGAAAGAATTATAATGGAGATTGGTTAGTTAAAGTTGGGCACAGGACTTATACCATGTAAGCTTGGTTCCAGGAAACCCAATAAATTCAGTAGTATTTATGAGCAAGTGGGCTTTTGTTGTTTTTACATGCTGACTTCATCAACATCAGGTTAATCTTCTTTCTGGAGTAATTACTCCTGCCATGTGCCTAAAAGTTTAGAATTGTAGAAAATTGGTGATGGGGTGTAGAGGACACAACAGGAAAGAAGGAAATGGATTTAAAAGTTACTTAAAAGATACTTGTTGGTTTCTTAAATGTGACCATATTTTCTTGTTTGAAGAGAAGGTTAGAGGTCCACGTTGCAGTTTTATCATATGTCTCCAGAAAGTTTTGCACTTCATTAAATTGCTTAGGATTGCTCTAGCAATCTTTCCAAGATACAACTCAGAAAAATGGATATTGGTTTTATTGTTCTTATTTTTGAAGCAAAAGGAAAAGGAGGAGCCAAAGCTCAGAAGGTTTGAATTATGGTTTTTATCTACAAACAAATGTTGCTATTTTTAAAGTCTTGCTGATTTATTATAAAATCCTGTGCACGAAACAATAACAACAAATAACAGGTCAGGTCATGAACTTGAAAGAGAGTAAGTAAGGGTATATGGGAGGGGTTGAATGGAGGAAAGGGAAAGGAGAAATGATGTAACTGTAATTTCAAAAATAAAATTTTAAAAATCCTATGTAGCTTGACTTCCTAACAAAATGACATGTCAATCCCAAGACCCTCTCCATCCCTTTTCCTCTACCCCCACAACTAACACCCTGCCTATCCCATACCCTTTCTGCTCCCCAGGGAGGCTGAGACCTTCCATGGGGGATCTTCAGAATCTGTCATGGCCTTTGGGATAGGGCCTAGGCCCACCCCCTTGTGTTTAGGCTCAGGGAGTATCTCTCCATGTGGTATGGGCTCCCAAAGTTCATTCCTGTGCTATGGATAAGTACTGATCCACTACAAGGGGCCCCATAGTTTCCAAGTTCTCCTCACTGACACTCACATGCTGGTTTCCCAGCTATCAGTCTGCAAACCAAGAGCTCTCCCTTGTTCAGGTCAGCTGTTTCTGTGGGTTTCACCAGCCTGGTATAGACCCCTTTGCTCATCAGTCCTCCTTCTCTGTGACTGGATTTCAGTTCAGTTCAAGGTTTAGCTGTGGGTGTCTGCTTTTACTTCCACCAGCTGCTGGATGAAGGCTATAGGATGGCATATGAATTAGTCATCAATCCCATTATCAGGAGAGGGCATTTAAGGTAGCCTCTCTTCTGTTGCTTAGATTGTTAGTTAGTGTCATCTCAAAATCTTTTTAAAAGAAAGAAGGAAGGATTTATTGGTACTCTCAGTTTTAGAGAATTCTTGATCATTTGGTACTTTAGGCCTGTGGTGAGTCAGGACAACACATGGAAAACCCATGTTGTAGAGGATACTACTTAATTCATAATATCCAGAGAGTAGAAAGAGGAGGGGGAGAAAGAGAGAGGAGATACAGAGATAAGAGACAGGGGAGGAAAGAGAAGAAGATAAGCAGGAGGAGGAGGGGAGGAGAAGGAAGAGGAGGAGGAGGAGTAGGAGAAGGAAGAGGAGGAGGAGGAGGAGGAGGGAGAGGAGGGGAGGAGGGGGAGGAGGAGGAGGAGGAGGAGGAAGAGGAGGAGGAGGAGGAGACGAAGAAGAAGAAGAAGAAGAAGAAGAAGAAGAAGAAGAAGAAGAAGAAGAAGAAGAAGAAGAAGAAGAAGAAGAAGAAGAAGAAAAAGCTCAAGCTCCTCTTTGAGGGCATGATCTAACTGACTTTCCACTAGGCTCCACATCTGAAAGGTCCTGCCACCTCCTAAGAACCTCCCCCTCCTGCTGATCTTGCCTTTAACCATGAGCCTCTGGTGACACTTCCAATAGAAATATTAGTTTCCTAGAGACTACCTGATAACCATTGAATTTTCTCTCTGTCGTACCTGCTCAGAGCCATTTTTTGTTTTGTTATCTGTAGTTTGGGGCCAAGTTGAGTGAGCAATATTAGCTTCAAAAATTTCAGCATCAGTAAAACCACATTCTGATCCTTCTTTGATGAAGTTGAATGTGTCCTAGGATCCGGTCATGGGATGACACTATTAAGAGTCTTTTTAGGCAAAGTTGGAGAGACGTTTGGAGAGATGTGGTGACATAAAAAGAAAGTGGCCCAATGTGAGGGAAGGAGACCATTCAAGAATCTTCTGAATTAGAATGAAGGTGTAAAAGAGGCCTGGCCTTTCTTTTGTTTGGTCCAGGGTTTTTGTTTTGTTTTGTGACAGGATCCCTTGTATTCCAAAAATAGCCTAGAACTCCATATATAACTGAAGATGATGGTGAGCTTCTGGTCCTCTTGCTTCCTCCCTCAAAGTTGTTCAGCACCACACTGGGTTTATATTCAGTTTTGAGCTTCAAACCCTTGTTGCACTCTAGGCACTTGTACTTCAAGGCCTTCTTGCACTCTAGGCAAGCACTCTATCAGCTGAGGTATATCCCTAGTCTGAGGCCTGACCTTCTCAGACCTCTTCGAGAAAAATGTTGTTCTGAGATGATGGCAGAAGATGAAAGTCATCCTGGGACTTTCCCATCTAAGTGGTTCTATTCTGTCTCTTACAGTTTGGTTTGTATCATGTATCACGTTTCTCATCATTAAACCCTGAGTTTTCTGGGATGGCAATGCTTTACAAAGGTTCAAGAAGCTCTGATCATTCGTTCATGGCAACTTATTTTACATTCAAAAGAGAATTTGATAAGACATCAGCAAATCATCAAGGATGGTTTGAGGTGTCTTAAGACTTGTGTTTCCTCAGTGCTACCTACTAGCCACAGACTACTGCACAGCAGCTGACATGCCTAAGCCTCAGTTGCCCTGCCTGAAAAGTACTATGAAAATAAAACCTGCCACAGGAAGCTGTGAGCATGAAGTAACTGAACCTTTATTATAGCATATGTGCTCACTAGGCACTCAGTATCTCAGAATAGCACTGGTCAAACAGTCCTTGTGCACAGGATTGTTTGAGAAATGAGCAGACCTTTCATCTTGGGCCTCCAACTTTTGAGTGTACCCAAGAAGATGAAATAGAGCATCCAAAATAGCCTTAATTTTTGTTTAGACAACCTCAGACAACAGTCTACTTCCTATCCTGGGTGGAGAAATGCTCACTGACTTCACATTTACATAGAGCAGAATTTGTACACTTATTCTGTTTCCATCTCTCTTACTCCTATGTGGGATTTTACTGCAATCTTTTTGTCATTAAATCATTGGAGAATTTGCTACATGAGTGCTAAGGAGGAAATGGATTACAGCTTAGAGGACAGCCTTGGTGTTTCCAACAGGAGCCTTCTGAATGAACACATTGTTTGCTATTATTTCTCTGGAAAGATCACACATTATAATCACCATTTACAGTAGACTGTGTAAAATGGTCTCCGTTTGTTTTCTACAATAGATACTGTGTCATTTAATTAATTTAGACTACAGCAGAGCAATCAGCATTCAGTAACAACATTCCCTTAGGGGATATAAATGAAAATTTTCCATACCCTACCCAGTAGTTAGAGCAAAGCAAACACTGATATTTATGTATGAACATCAGTGCTCCTAGTTGCAAGCAGTAGAACTCTGCCTGATTTCACCAAAAGGCACTTACAAATGGATACTGGGTAATTTGAGGATCTCTTGGAGGGATGGAAAAGCACTGAGGCTTCACACTTAGTTGCCTACACTAAGAACTCATGCCCTTCCCACAAGAGAGGTTGGAAAAGCAAGGAGGTGGCAGCTTTTAATTGGCAGAGTGACCTAGGAACATCCAGTGTCTATGAAGTGCAACACAGAAACAATAAAACAATAAACTCCCAAGTCTGCTCAAGCCAACCTTACCAGGAATAGGACCTCCCAAGCCCTCAGTACTTCCATCTCACCTACAGAAGTATATCCAGCCTTCCCTCGGGTGCACAGGTAACACTGCAGCCTGGGCCTCCATGGACAAAGGGATCCATGAATCACCGCTGGCTAGCAAGAATGGATACAGAAAAGTAATTTATTTTTCACCACCCTTCACACTGCGCTGAGTGGGCCATGTTGCTCTGGCACTAAATTCTTCATCTCAAGCTCTTCTTCAATCTGCTTTAAATTGGATGAATTTTCTTGTTTGATGTTTTGTCTTTGTTTGGTAAGAACAGTGAGTTCCTTTTAATGGCTCAATAGACTAATGACTTAGTTTTGTAACTTCAGTTTGAAACAAACCTAAGAAAACGCCAGTCTTTTGGAGATGTTCATCTGGCTATTAGCATGTCAACCCACAACTGATTGGGAACAAGAGATGAATAAAACCAAATACAGAACAAAGAGAAATCCTTGCAGTGAGTTAAAAAGGCCAGGTACCTTACCAGGCATCTATACAGCTCAAATCCAAAGTTGCCAGAGAGGATAATCAAATAAACAGCTGCTGCTCCTGCAATTGTATTTCAAAGCCTCATTGCATCCACACAATGGTTTCCCTGCTGCTGAATGCATGCTTAGGTTTGTATGGTTTTCTTTTTTTATTAAGGTAGATTGATCGGCTGAAGTTTTAATTTCAATTCCCAGGCTTATTTTTTAAAAAGGCAGTTTAACAATCCATATTGTTAAGGGTGTTTGTGGAAAATGAGGCAAAGGAGCTGAGATAGCCAGGAGAAATGAAAATTTGCAGCTTAGCATTCTTGTCCCTGTAGGATCATTCTGTATATTATGGAAATTTCTGCAGACCTTAGGCCATGAGTATTGAACAGCTCTCACCTTCTACAGCCTCTCAGTGACCTACAGCACAATATAGAGTGTTTTGAACATAAAAGAATCATTGACAACCTCTCTATTACTCTAAGAAATTGTTTACCCATGTGATAAAGAACCCTCTGAAACTCCCTTAATTAAAAGTATGTTCATCGATGACCCATCTTCCTGGTAGAGACAGAGAAATCTGCCAAGCCTACTTCTCCCTACTAATTACATCACCTTCTCAGGCTTTTTGTTTCTTCTATCCTATTAGCTCCAGGGTATAATGAGGATGACTTCCCCCTTGGTATAGGCTGTCTGGTTAAAGAACAGGTTGCTGAGGGTCTTGGGTGTTTCTAGACAGTTGTTTCCTTTATAACTAGTTTGCCATCATATTACCCAATGTGTTTGGGTAAAAGTACACCTGTCTGATTTGACTGTTTTCTTCTCTTTTCTTTCCCCCAGTCCCATAGCTTGTATAGAGACTAAAATCACAAAATGCAGACTTCAGTCCTCCTTCCATTCTGGTGCTGTCTTGACACTAGGATTTCTATGATTTTGGCATTCCCACTTCAGGAAGTGTTAGCATATTTACCATGGAAAATAAAGAGTCTCGCCAAAGTCAAAGAAACCCCACCGAGTTACGCCTGTATTGCTAGTAGTAGTGATCTCTTTGCATAGACATGTAGATTTTCTGCAAGAGTTAGTTCTGGGCAGACCTTTTAGATTGTTAGGAATGTCCAGGCTGCTTCAATTAAAAGATAATTTCAAAACAAAAGAAAGGGCCTGTGGCTCAGTGGCTCCAGGCTCATGCTGCCAAGACTGCTGACCTGAGATAGGAAGAGCCAAATTTTTCAGGTCGTTCTCTAACCTCCATGTAGACTTCATGGCATGCACAAACTCGTGCATGCGCATGCACACACACACACACCAACACACACACACACACACACACACACACACACACACACACACACACACACACTCATATGCACACACAATTAACTAAATTAATGTGATAAAAATTTTTAAGAAAAAAAAATAAGGAAAGAATGCAGCAATACATAGCTGTATTTTCCTGGCTACTCATGCCAACTATGATGTTTGTTTTTTAGAAGGGCATTTAAAATTCAGCAAACTGTAATTGTATGCATACTTTTGCTTTCAAAGGGAGATTTCTTTACAGAGAGATAACATAACAGTGATGGCATTATTGCATAATTTAACTACTATAAATTTAGTCATCTGGGGTTTGTTTTAATTATTTATAATAGAACATCTTTAAAAAATCTTCACAAAGGTTTTATAACTCAATGGTGCTTTTGTACAAGACAAAATTGAAAAATAAGAACTGCTCCAGCAGCCATCCGATTACAACCAGGAGCCTTGGTTCCTTCTGTCCATCACTCACTAAACACTGCATGAAATAACCTCTATTCCAGACTGAGTTGGGCATGAGGAGTGGGGATGTTTAATCCCCACACTTAAGAGAATCTGAACTGGAATCCTAAGGCTGCCATAATAAAGCACTATGGCCAGGCAACTTGAAACAAAAGGAATTTACTCTCTGACAGTTCTGGAAGGTACAAATCCTGTCCCCATGGGAGCTAACCTGAAGCTGGGATCAATCCTTGGCATCATAATCCATTCCTTGCCTCTACCATCACATGGCCATCTTTGCCATGGGTTGTCTGCATCCACGGCCCATCCTAGACTTCACCTTAACTTGACTTATCTGCAAAGATTCCTCATTCCATCTAAGGTTCTATCTGGAGGTACTAATAGTGGGGATGTTAACAAATCTTTTGTAATGGACACAATTCAACAAATAATGCTCCCCAAAATGACTCTTAGCAGGTAAGGAAATCTTGCTTGAAAGAGCCTGGAAAGTGTTTCGAGGGTCTGCAAAAGACCTGTCAAGGACCCATCATAGATAATTCAGGGAAACAGAAGGCAGAGTGAGATCACTCTCCCATTCTCCAACTGTTGGCTCTGCATACATTAGAATAGACTGTCGCCCTGAGGAAATAGGTTAACTAACACTTTTTCCTATCCTCTCTCCTTCCAGGAGCCAGAAATTGAGGCCATCAAAATAGATAAGGTAGTGGAGACATCCATCATAGTCCGCTGCTATACCACTGGCTTTCACATGCAAAATCCAACTGTGAGAGGAAAAACACACACAAAAATGAATATTCCATAGAACCACACATTTATTTTGAATCTGAGGTTTTTTTCTTTCATTTTCCTTTTTCTTCACTTCCAACTTTCTTTGGCTTTTTGAAATATCCACAAATGATTCCCAAATATGCCTCTATAAGCCAACCAAGGACTTTCTTTGCTTTGCTTCCTGATACAGCCCATAACATTCTAAAACTCATGATGTTAAAAAGAATCTTTTGGGCCTAGAGACAGCCTGGTGGTTAAGAGGACTATCTGTTCTTCCAGAGGACCTGGGCTCAATTCCCAGAACCCACATGGCGGCCACAACTGTCTGTAACTCCAGAGGATCCAATATCCTCATAAAGACATTTATAAAAATGAATAAATCATTAGAAATAAAATAATAAAAAATAATCTCCTGCATCTTTTCTGATTTTGACAGTGTCTGGCTCATGACTCCTTTAATTCTCAAACAACTGCTAACTTGATTTTTGTTTGTAAGATTTTTGAGATATAAGTGCACCTACCTACATCTACTCCCTCAAGGCCCTCTCAATTCTAGGGCTCTGAAGAGTATCAGAAAGTATTTCCGGGATGCTGGACACAGGTGTGGAAGATATCTGATGTTTGAGAGCCACAACCAGACGTCAGAGAGCTTGGGTTGTTGTTGCCCCGAGTTTTAGGCCTGAGGTTGGACTTGGCTGACCCTCTGAAGACTGATGGCTCTGAGGACCCACATCAGGGATGGGGAGTTTCCATGAATCTTATCTCCGTGGGCATCTCTTGCATCCTGTGTCACACATGAGAAAATCCTTTGTGGCAATTTAGTGACAATCACCCAGTTACACCAGAGGTCAAGACATGGCCCAGGAGGTAGAGCAAGAGGACAATGTCAACCTCAGTCAGGGCAGTGGTGGCTGGAGGCATAGGATAAGATGATTCATACTAAAGTCATGGCAACAATTTAAAGTGTGACATGCATCCTCAGGGGACGGAGGGTTTTTAAACTAGAACAGTAATGTTCCCCAGGGAAACAAGAAGGGAGTTATTTGATGATTAAATCTTCTCAGTTACACCTGATAATACAGCTTTACGAGTTATCCTGATTTAAAACAAAGAATATTCTACTAGCACATTGATGGTAGGACTGCATTTTCACCTTGCTACTAAAATAATCAGGCTGGTTTAAGAGAATGGGTAGAGCTGAGGCCAGCAAGTGGACTGTCAGGTACAAGTGAGGAGGAGGCTTCATCTAGCACAGCTGGGTTCAGCCCAGGACAAAGTCATCCCTTTGGAGTGACTTTCACTGTCTACTGAAAATCAAGTGAAGACATGAAGGAGAAACTCATATTTCCACACCTCAAAATTAAGTGTATTGTTTGATGAAAGGAATAGACTATCTTGTCTAACACATCGTATCAGCGTATGAATGGACATGACAGGCTGCTCTGAGATGTCTCTGGTGTCATTGTACCTTAGGGACACAAAAAGAAATCTATAATCAACATCTTTGCTCCCAAAAGTAACACCATTGTGATAAACTAATTGTATCCCTTCAAAATACTTTTGGTTGAAATTCTGAGCAACAGTGTGATGACATTGGAAGATGGAGCCTCTGGAAGATAATTAGTTCATGAAGGAGGAGGCCTGATGAGTGGGATTGGTGCCATTTATAAAAAGATCCCAGTGAGCTTTTTCATCCTCTTTCTACCATAAGAGAACATGGTCTGAATGTGAAAAAGTGAGCACTCTCCAGCCATCAAATCTTTATTACCTCGGTCGTGAATTTCCCAATTTCCAAAACTTAAATAAATGTCTGCAGTTTGGGCCCCTAATTTGTGCTCTATGGTATTCTGTTGTAGCAACCTGAACTAAGTAAGACAGCCATGTGTTTGCCTGGTGCTGGCAGTTGGCTCACAAATGGTGTCAACCACCAGAAGCAAATTCTATTGATGCAAACGTAGAATTCCCTGCTCTTATGTTAGCCCTTTATACATTAATACTATGAAAATATTTATATTTTGAATAGTCAAGTTAAACATTCTCAGTAATAGGTATCTAGTGTTTAGCAGGTGCCACCCGCTGCTATTCTAAGGGCTATACATGTAATTCTTCACTGGAAATTTAGACCAACCCTGCGGGTTTAAGTGTTGTTCTTTTCTCCATTCCACATACAAGGGAGCATTAGGAAAGCTGACCAGTGTTACACAGTTAATCAATAGCATCCCTGGAGTCTGTTAGGAAGTATGAAAATAAAATTGAAAACCAGGCCAGTCTTGGATAAGTACAGCTGTTTTATGTAATATGTAGGAAAGGAAATTGTGAACATTTCCCATCATTTCCCTTTTCCTATTCTTCAGAAATGTTCCACCTCACATAAACCATGTTGGTGACTGGATCAGCAGCAGCCTTCATAAACAGAGGTCTGCTCTACCTCTGACACATCATTTTCCCTGGAGAGGTACCACAGCATTGGAGGAAGGAGGTTATTACACATGCTCAGAAAAACACCCAGCAACTCTATCCAAGAGAACGGAAATGATAAGGACACAGCACTTATTTTGCTCTACACTGATAATTCTCAACCTTTGGAGAGAATTATCGGCCCCTTTGGAGGTAGAATGGCCCTTTCACAGGTCGAATATCAGATAGCCTGTGTATCAGATATTTACATTATGACTCATAACAGTAGTACAATTACAGTTATGAAGCAGAAATGGAAATAATTTTATGGTTGGGGTCATCACAACATGAGGAACTGTATTAAAGGGTTGCAGCATTAAGAAGGTCAAAAAACCACTCCCTTGAGAAGGATGGTATGTTCACAGATTTCTTCGTAATCAATGAGTGGTTTGCTTTTATTTTGACAAGGTAGAAGTAATTATCTGATTTTCCATTAAATCACAAAGTACACTACACACGCATAGAAGGAAATCATATAAGAAACATTTGAACATGAAGGAATATGAGAAATTTTTTTTCCATTATCTGGAAATTTTAACTAAAGCCAGACAGTGCATACAGTTTGATTCAGTTGGAAAGCCTGTTCTCTGAAACCATAACGTAGAGCTTTTCAGGTCATCCAAATATATTGTACATGGATACACAGGCTCATACAGTCATATATTAACAAGTACACAGACTCCTGCATAACAAGTACACAGAATAAGGAACACATATGTATGCAGACAACACAAGCACATGTGAGCAAAATGTAGTCATACACACATGCACATACACACACTCATGTACTCACACATGCATGTACACACTTATTCTTCCATATGAAGTCAGATTTCCTGAGTGATACTTAGTGACAAACGGTGATACTCTTCCCTAAGCACATTTGTGTGCTCATAAATGTCTTCAAGAAGTAGAACACAGTGCGAGGTCCCAAGAATTTGAATGGTGTAATTTCAGGCAGAGGAGAGACTGAGCACATGTCCAGTGTCCTTCAGTTTGCTCTCTTGCAGAGGGTTCTTGTCCTTGGGACCATTTAACAAAGTAAATACATATTCTTGAAAAGATGTTAATATTTCCTTTCTTTCCAACAAATTTGTCCCAAACTCATCTTGCTAGAGCTTTGTTCCCCACAGGTCTGGTTCACTTAAAAATAATTTTTTAGTGATTGTGAAACACAAAAGAAATAGCATGTGTAACTTATTAATGTGCGGGTTTTTTTTTTTTTTACCTATTTAAATAGACAAAGTGACTCAGAAATGTGGCTGTGGTTTCCAGCCTACCAAGCTTGTCTTGCCGTTTAAAAGAGCCTTGTAGGATTTGCCTGGTTTTACTATGTTTCTCCCAGGTTTCTTCTACTCCTTTAGGATTCAGCTCTAGATAGGACCTGAATGCAGTCTTCCTATTTTTAATTCTGATATATGCTGTTTACTAGAAGTAAGCTTCTTGTTTACCTGGTTGGGTTCAATATAAATGCTTTGTCTGATCCATGTGTTCCAACTTCCTTCATGTAGGAGTGATATGTAATAGTTCACATTGTACATTGAGGTCAAATTCAACTATTGATCTATTTAAACATAAATACTACAATTAATTAGAGATGGGCTTGGACTAAAATATCTGACCTTTCTGAGTTCTCCAGAGCATCCTGAGAGGTAACTGGAGATAAAAGGCAAAGACCCAGAAAAGCATATTTTCTAGGCAAAGATATTCTTAATAAAGGGCTTGATTGAGCTGGACCTTCATTAGCGATGTCCAGTGAAGTTTACCCTTTACTGTGTGGTGACCAAGCCTTTCCCCCTGGCCAGCTCAGGACAACTGTGGAGCAGACTCATGATCAAATATTTACCAAAGCAGCTTTATTTGTCAACCAATGAAAGCAACACATATTCACAGTGTACAGAAAGATATTCCATACACACACACACACACACACACACACACACACACACACACACACACACACACACACACACAGTGTCTTTTGCTTGGCTTCTTTCCTCCTTTAGGACCTATCATTTCTAGCAACAAATATCTGAGCACAGTGAGAAGACGGACCTTCACATCATCAGAGATCTCCACAAATATTTTAGTTATCTTACAGATATCAGTCTAAAGTGCCCTAGTGAGTGAATTGAGGCTATAGGCTTAATTTCTACATTCATAAGAAACCCATGTATGGGTTCATATTGCAAAGTGCACCCCAAAGACTATAGTGGACTGAATGTCAATTCCACTATTTCAATAGGGCCCAGAAAGCCCCTGATGATGCATTTGTCTACTGCTTTTACTTCAACATAATCCTCCCACAACCAGCTCATGGGATCCAGTCCCACTGGCTTGCATTTTCCATTCCCAGAATGTGTTCAGGCTTCTCTTTCCTAAAGTTATGGTCATGGAATGTGCTTACTTGAACATTCTAGGGGAATATTTCTTGATATTGCCCTCCCAAACCATGCTAGATTCATTTGTGTAATGGGAGTACTTTGATAAAGTTACCATGAGGCTTAAGTGAGAAACTGAAGTAAGCAAATGCTTGAATGTCATTCCACTGAGTTCTCTGTCTCCTCTGTCTACACTCAATATCTTCCCCAGTCTACACTCAAATGAAGCTTTGTCTGTATAACCATATCCCATACCAGTTCTGGTTTCTTGGGCTTACTATCATCAGCACACAGTCTAGTAGACTCTTATGTTTTTAATTTATAGTCCATCTTCTCTCACTAGCATGAGAGGAGGTCTTTGTTTGCCTCCCTTTCTGGTGTATTACCTGTGCATCGAACATTCTGGCACATAGTGGGTGCTCAATTACTATTTTTGATTAAATGTTCTGGGTGTTTCACATAGCATTTTTATTAACCTGAACTATTCAACAGGATATTATTATTCTATTTTAAAGATGGCGGAAATGAACCTAAGACGACCTTTAAAAATGATTATATATTTGATTGTTCATTTTAGGACCAGCACTCAACTAAGGGCTTATTAGAGATTATTACTTTATTAGTGAAGTCAATGAAGGAGGGATAGATCCAAAGGACATATCATGCTAGCTACTTCTGCTCAGACTGGCATCTATCTGTAAGCAAAACTTTCTTATGGCAGAGGCCAAGATTTTCTTTACAGCAAAATGTCCTGAAATACAGTCCTACCCATATATCAGCCATAACTGTGCTAGGCTATTTCCACAGACACACACCTATAAGTCTTTGAGATATATCTTTCCTAGCTCTTAGGCGTCTGAGGAAGACAAGAAAAGCCAAAGAGGCAGCTTTGAGATGTCAGACTCCCACTGCTTTGCTTTGCCCCTCTTCACATTATCTTCTTCCTGGTCACCACAAGGTAGCAAGATGGCTACTATGCCTCCAGGAGTCACATGACCTTCTAACCTCAAACACAGGCTAAGTTTTTTTTTTTTTAAGTTGGGCATTTTATTTCTCAAGAACAAAAAGAAAAATCACCATTAAATGGATTGCCAAATAACGACTGTTTGCGGGATGACCTATCATTTCTTTTATTAATTTAATACAAAGACAGATAATCTAGATAAAATGTAAGAGAAATAATTTCGTGTCTGGTTACCATGTCCTGGCCCATACCTCTGGGAGAAGCCCCCTATCCCATTAGAGACCAGGCCAGAGCCCTGAATCCAGGTAAGACCACCCCACCCTGCCTGCACCTGCCTAGTAAAACCCCACCAGCCCCTGCTCTCCTTGTCACCATGTCCCAGCCCATATCTCTGGTGGAAGTCTCCTACCCGAGCATAGGCCAGGCCACCTCCTGGAAAACCAGGCAAGCCACACATACCACCTGCACCCTTCTGATCCTCCTTTCTTTGTCACTAAATCCCGCCAACACATCTGTCTGAAGCCTCAAGCTCCACCAGAAGCCAGGCCAGCATCCTGAACCACGGGAAACCTCTGGCTAGATCAGAGACCACACACACATCCAGAACTCCAGCCCCAAACTGGGGCAGCAACCCTCTGCTGGACCAGAGGCCATCGAAGCTATCAGAAGTCCAGCTCACAGCTTGGCGAGACCCTATACTCTACCACAGGTCACTGCAGCCAGAAGACAAGAGAGGAAACAGAAACAAAGGAAGAAAACACACACCAAACAAAGACAAATCCAAAAATCAGCACCTAGATGATGGGGGAAATACTTCTGTGTATGTTTATCATATTGATTATTAAATAAAGTTCTGTTTGGCCAATGAAACAGCAAGTTAGATGGTACTAGGAGTCAAAGAGGATTCTGGGAAATGTAGTAGAGAAGTGCTGATCCAAGCAGGAAGTGACATAGCAAGGAGACTCATATTTAGGCAAAGGAGAAACAGGGAGGGTTCCTTTTTCCCCTTCGCTCCTACTCCAGCAGCAGGATGTGAGCCACTGACAAAGAGGAACGCCAATAAGGCGTCCGATAAGATAAGTTTTATAAAATATAGAGACTTATGATTATTAAGATTGAGTTAACAGATGAGGAATCCTAGTTATTGACCAAGCAGCTTTAAACCTAATACAAGTTTCTGTGTATTCATTTGGGCCTGACTCGGGCGGGTGGCTGGCGTAAAGCTCACATGTGGCGGTGGGGCTCAGGCGGCTTTTGGAGGAATGATTTATCGTAACACCTAGACCTATACTCACTCCAAATCCATATGCCTAAATATCAGTGTAATAACACAAACAATAGCAAGAGAAATATGTCACCACCAGAGCCTGGACATTCCACTACAGCAAGCCCTGAATATTCCAATGCGGCTAAAACACAAGAAAATGATCTTAAAACCAATGTTATAAAGCTGATAGAGGTCCTTAAAGAGGAAATGAATAAATCCCCTTTAAAAATGGAGAAAAAGACAATGAAAAGATTGGAGGAAATCAATGCATTCCTTAAAGAATGTCAAGAAATCCAAGCAAAAACAAATAATTGAAGGAAATGAATTGTTGAAAGCCTGAAATGGAAATAGAAGCAATAAAGAAAACACAAACTGGGGAAATTCTGCAATTGGAAAAATCTTGGTAAGCAAACAGGAACTACAGCTACAAGCATCTCCAACAAAATTCAAGAGATGGAAGAGAAAAATCTCATGTATGGAAGATATGGTAGCAAAAAATAGATATATTGCTCAAAAAAAATTTAACTCTGAAAAATTTCTGACACAAAATATCCAGGAAATATGAGACACTATAAAAAGACCAAACCTAAGAATAATAGGAATAGAAGAAGGATAATATTTCAAGACCAAAGGCCCAGAAAATATATTTAACAAAACCATAGAAGAAAATTTTCTTAACCTAAAGTAAGACATGACAATAAAGATACAAGAAACTTAGAGAACACTAAATATGTTGGATCAGAAAAGAAAGACTCCTCGCTACATAATAATCAAAACACTAAACACACAGAACAAGAAAGAATATTAAAAGCTTCAAGAAAAAACACCAAACAGCATATGAAAGCAAAACTATTACAATTACACCCAATTTCTCAATGGAGACTCTATAAGACAAAAGGGCCTTGACAGATGTGCTGCAGACTCTCAGAGACCACAGATGTCAGGCAATACCAGTAAATTGCAATACCAGTAAAACTTTCAATCACCACAGATGGAAAAAAAAAACAAAATTAAGAAAGTCAAATTTAAGCAATATCTATCCATAAATCCAGCTCTACAGAAGGTACTAGAAGGAAAACTCAATCCAAGGAGGTTAACTATACCCACAAAACATAGGAAATAAGTAATCTCATACCAACATAATCCAAAAAGGCAAGCACACATCAACACCATCACCACAAGCTACAACAAAATAACAGCAATTAACAATCATTAGTCATTGATATTTCTCAATATCAATGGACTCAATTCACAATTTAAAAAGAAAAAGAAATAAAACCCAGACTAACAGATTGGATGCTAAAAGAAGACCCATTATTCTGCTGTGTACAAGAAACACCAGTCGAAATCAAAGATAGATATTGTTGATTACTTTTTATTCTTTACTCTTTTGGGGGGCCTGCCACCCAGCTCTCAAATGGAGGCTTTTTCTTTCTTATAAATGTCAAGGCTTAGCTTTGTTTATTTCTAGTCATCTTTACATAACTTAATTATCCCATTTATCTTTTACCTCTGGGATTTTACCTTTCTCTATATCTGTATACCTTTCTTTACTTCTTACTTGAGTCCTCCTCCTTCTCTTGTTCCTTGATCCTCTCTCCCCAGATTTCTTCTCCACTTTATTCTCTCTGCCTGCCAGCCCTACCTATTGTTTCTCCAGCCTTGCTATTGGACATTCATCTCTTTATTAGCTCAATCAGGTGTTTTATACAGGCAAAGTAACACAGCTTCACAGAGTTAAACAAATGCAACATAAAAGAATGCAACACATCTTTGAATTATTAAGCAAATATTCCACAGAATAAACAAATGTAATACAACTTAAGATAATATTCCACAACATTTCCCCCTTTTTGTCTAAACAAAAAGGAAGGTTTTAACATTAACATAGTAAAACCATATACAACAAAAACAGTCATCAAGTAAGAATTATATTTACAATATTCAGTTTATTTATTTATATTTAACAAATTCATAGAAAGTAATCCATATATATCCTATCTTAGTGATTCTAAAATTTTATACCTAATTTGCTATTTATCATTACTAAGGAAAAATTAACTCTAATTCTTTAGTCTTTAACTCCATCAAAGATCCCAGAAGGATGAAATATTATCTAACAACAAAGGTATTTGGCTACCTGGACAGTCACCCAGTCTTCCTCTGAAACATTGGGGCATCCATCTTCAGGCCTACAGGCCTACAATGCCTGGAAGACTTTTCAGTGAAGCAGGAAATTCGAAGGGCTGTCCAGCCTTGTATTGACAAAGTTCATCAATCACTTTCCTTTGTGTCCTGCAGAATGTCTAGTAGACTATTCTGTGAAGCAGGAACCATGAACAATAGTTCATGTTTTGGAAAAGTTTAGAAGTCACTTTCCTGTGGAGCCTGCATGTCTAGTTTATACAGCATACTGTCAAACAAATTAAAAGAAAAAAACCACATGATTGTCTCATTAGATGCTGAAAAATCCTTTGGTAAAGTCTAACACTTTCATAATAAAAGTCCTGGGTAGATCTGGGATACAAGGGACATACCTAAATATAATAAAGGCATTATACAACAAGCTGATAGTCAACATCAAATTAAATGAAGATAAACTCAAAGCAATTTCACTAAAATCAGGAACAAGACAAGGCTGTCCAGTCCACTCTCTCCATTTCCAGTCAATATAGTATTTGAAGTTCTAACTAAAGCATTATGACAACTAAAGGAGATAAAGGGGATACAAACTGGAAAAGGAAGAAGTCAAAATATTGCTATTTGCAGATGATATGATAGTATACAAAAGAGACCCCAAAAATTCTACCAGGGAACTCATGCAGTTGATAAACTCCTTCAGCAAAGTGCTGGATACAAGATTAACTCAAAAAACTTAGTACCCCTCCTATATACAAATGATAAATAGGCTGAGAAAGAAATCAGAATAACAACACCCTTCACAGATAATAGAAAATATCTTAAGGTCACCCTAACCAAGCAAGTGGAAGACCTGTATTACGAGAACGTCAAATATTTGAAGAAAGAAATTGGAGAAGATATCAGAAGATGGAAATCTCCCATTCTTATAGTTGGTAATACTTACATGATAAAACTGGCCATCTTATTCAAAGCCATCTACTGATTCAATACAATCTCCATTAAAACTCCAAAACAAATCTTTACAGACCTTAAAAGAACAATGCTCAACTTCATATGGAAAAACAAAAAAGCCAGAATAGCTAAAACAATCCTGTATAATAAAAGAACTTTGGAGGAATCACCATGCCTATTTTCAAGCTCTAAAACAGAGCTACATTAATAAAAACTGTGTTGTATGGCATAAAAAACGAACAGGTGGATCAATGGTATATAAGACCCACACCCATTGACATCCAATTTTCAACAAAGAAGCTGAAATTGTACAGTGAAAGAAAACAAAACATCAACAAACGGTGCTGATCTAACTGGATGTTGGCATGTAGAAGAATGCAAATAAATCCTTATCTATCACCCTGCACAAAACTCAAGTCCGAGAGGATAAAAGACCTCAGCATAGATAGACTGAGCTTGATAGAAGAGAAAGTGGAAGATATTATTGAATGAATTGGCACTGGCACAGGCGACATCTTCCTGAACATAATATCAACAGTTTCGACACTAATTCCAACAATTCACAAATGAGAACCTCATGACACTGAAAAGCTTCTGTAAGGCAAAGGACACTGTCAAGAGGACAAAACAGCAGCCTACAGAATGGGAAAAGATCTTCACCAACCCCACATTCAGCAAAGGGCTAATTTCTAAAATATATAAAGAATTTAAGAAACTAGACATCAAAAAACCAAATAATCCAGTTAAGAAGTAGGGTAACAGATCTAAGCAGAGAATTCTCAACAGAAGAATATCAAATGGCTGGGATACAATTAAGAAATGTTCAACATCCTTAGCCATCAGAAAAATGAAAATCAAAACAACTTGGCTACTCCATCTTAAACTGGCATAATGGCTAAATCAAAAACACAAGTGACAGCTTATGCTGGAGAGGATGTGGAATAAGGGGGAAACACTCCTCCATTGCTGATGGGAGTGCAAACTTTGAAAGCTACTTTGAAAATCAATATGGTATTTTCTCAGAAAACTAGGAATTGATCTACCTCAAGACCCAGCTACATAACTCTTGGGCAGTTACCCAGAGGATGCTCAATCCTACTACAAGGACACTTGCTCAATTAATTATTTTTAATAGGCAGAACCTAGAAACAACCTACATGCCCCTCAACTGAAGAATGGATAAAGAAAATGTGGTAAATTTACATAATTGAGTATTACTCATCTATTAAAAACAATGACATCATGAACTTTTCAGGCAAATTGATGGGAGTAGAAAAAATCATCCAGAGTGAGATAACTCATACCCCAAAAGATAAACATAGTATTACTTAACCTATAAGTGGATAGTAGCTATAAAGGGTAAGCATGCGATAATCTACAGATTATAGAAAGACCAGATACCAGGAGGGCTCAAGGGAGGACAAGTGGATCTCCCAAGGAAAGGGGAATAGAATAGTTTTCATGGGTGGCCTGACAGCAGGTAGGTATAGGAACATGAGTGATCAGGTGAAGGGGGGACAGTACTGAAAGAGATGACTGGAAAAGGGGGACATTTGGTGGTGAGGTAGAAACCTAGTTCAAGTGAAAGTCCCAGGAATGTACAAGGATGACTCCAGCTAAGACTCCTATCAATGGGGGATATGTAGCTAGAATTGGCCATCTCCTGTAACCAGGAAAGACTTTCAGTAAAGGGACTGAGACCCCCTCAACTCAGCCACATAACCTTTGAGCTACAGTCTGTCTTGCCTATAGGATTTGCTGGGGTAAGGGTGGTGCAGAAATTGTGGGAGTGGCCAATCAATTGCTGGTACAGCCTGAGACCCATGCCAGAAGAGTTGAGCCCACCCGTGACAACTTGTCACGGGTGGGCTCACCCGTGATAACTATGTTATCAAGCAACTTGATAACCTGGTCCTGGAGGACCAGGACCCAGACACTGGATAGCACAAAGACCTAAACATGACAGGCAAAAAAAGAAAAATCAATGCAATGATGCCTAAAGATATTCTGCTATACTCATAGACTGGTGCCTATATGAATTGTCATCAGGAAGGCTTCACCCAGCAACTGATGAAAACAGATGCAGAGACCCACAGTCAAACATTAGGTGGAACTTAGGCAAACCTGCAGAAGAGGGTGAGGAAGGATTGTAGAAGCCAGAAGGGTCAAGGACACCATAAGAAAACCCACAGAACCAACTAACCTGGGCTCATAGGGGCTCACAGAGACTGAATTGACAACCAGGGAGCCTGCATGGGACTGACCTAGGCCCTCTACATACATGTGACAATTGTATAGCTTGGTGTTCTTGAGGGACTCATAGCAGTAGGAGCAGGCGCTATCTCTGAATCTGTTACTGATTTTGGGACCCTACTCCTCATACTGGATCACCTCTTCCAGCCTTAAAATGAGGAGAGGTGCTTGGTCTTTATATGCCATGTTTTGTTGATATCCATGAGAGGTCTGCCCTTTTCTGAATAGAAACAGAGGTGGAGTAGTTGAGGGGGAACAGAGGGGAAGTGGATGGGAAGGACTGGAAGAAGAGGAGAGAGGGAAAATAACAGTCAGAATGTAAACAAAATAAAGAGAATAAAATCAAGCATCCAATGTTTAGGGTTACTATAGAACAAATTGCATTGAGTCCTATAAAATACAGATTTTCAAAATGTTGGTGAATATCTTTTCAATCAAAAACTATCAGTTGAAAGTTGAAAGCAACTTGATAGCCATTTTCTGAAAACTTAACCAGCTCTGACCAGGATTCAAACTTTGTTCCCTCTTTAAGGACCATCCACCTGAGAGAATCTAGCTGCCACAGGGGACAGCACAGAAGAGTTGAATCCTCACAGACACAGGGTATTAGCAGATGCTAGATATTGGCTCCTCAATAACTATCTCCATGCCTTCATCCCTGCAACACAACCTGTGTTTTCTCAGTTACTGACTCAGAGCTTAGGCTCACAGAGTAAGGCTTCACTCCACCTCAAATGGCCAAGTAATGATTGGTAAAAACAGTGAAGAAAGTGTGCCCATGTTTAAAGTCGGTTCCTTTCCTTCCCATCCTTTGCTGTCAGACATAGTTTCAACTCAAAACACAAACTCTTTGTCAAGCACTTGGAGCTTCTTCTTACCAAGTTGCACACTCTCTGAGATGTGTTTGACTTTAGCTTCTAATTCTGGGAAACAAAGCTAATTAAAGTGTGAAGATCACTGGCAGCCGTCGGGGTGAGATGAATGTTCCTGTGAACAGCTCATTGCTCATCTTGTCACATCAGAAGCTATCAGAAACAGCCACCATTTCAGGCCAAAGGCATATGCTTTCAAAATAGTTTGAGACCCTTATAAGGCTTGCTGATAAAACACACAAAATGTAGAAGGTCAGCTATGGAGATGCTGATGTTTCGAAGACAAGGGGCCTGGGAATGTACACTCAGAAGCACCATGAGATTGGAACAGCTACAAAGCCTGCCAGGAATTCCTGGGAGGAGAAGGAACAGGATGACAGGGATGAGGAAAGAATTGCATTTGCAGTATGTCAAATGGAGGCCCCAAACTATAGCATCGGCAGGAGATGATGACTTGCATGATGCTGTGTTTAGTGGGAACAAGAACATGAAAAGACATCATCACTGGAGTTGGACAGAACTTGGGATGAAAGTAGTAATATCACTGCTATATTTTTAGTTAAGGAATTGTATGTGTGATTGGATAATACAACGGGATATGTGCTTTTAAAACAAAAACACAAGCTAACAACAACAACAACAAAAAACCCAAAGGCAATGAGGAAAGAAGCCAAGGCTCAGAAGACACTTAAGAAAATGTTGAACATCCTTAGTCATCAGGTAAATGCAAATCAAAACCACTCTGAAATTCTATCTTACACTGATCAGAATGGTTAAGATAAAAATAAAAAACACCATTGATAGCTTATATCGGAGAGGATATGGAGAAAGGGAAACACTCTTCCATTGCTGGTGGGAATGCAAACTTGTACAGCCACTGTGGAAAACAGTACGGAGATTTCTCAGAAAATTAGGGATCAACCTACCTCAAGACCCTGCAATACCACTGTTGGGCATATACTCAAAGGAAACACATTCTCACCACAAGGACATTTGCTCAACTATGTTTGTAGCAACATTGCTTGTAGTAGCCAGACCTTGGAAACAACCTAGATGCCCCTCAACTGAAGAATGGATTTTAAAAATGTGGTATTTTTCACAATGGAGTACTTACTCAGCAGTAAGAAACAGTGACATCCTAAAATCTCCAGGCAAATGTACAGAACTAGAAAAAACCATCCTGAGTGAGGTAACCCAAAACCAGAAAGACAAATATATTATGTACTCACTCATATGTGGATACCAGAAAGAAAGCAAAAGATATCCAGCCTACAACCTGTAACCTCAGAGAAGCTAGAACCCTCTTCCAGAAACAGATGAAAGCAGATGCGGAAATCCACAACTAAACAATGGCCAAGCACCTGGAGTACAATCAATGTTAGAAAGGAGAGATAATATGAACAAAGGAGTCAAGACCTTGATGAGGAAACCCACAGAATCAACTGACCCAAACTAGTGAGAGATCACTGACTCAGGTCTGACAAATAGGGAACCTACATAAAACCAACCTAGACTCCCTTAATATAGGTGACAGTGGTATGACCAGGACAATATATGAGGCCACTGCAGTGGGGCCAAGATCTAACACTAATGCACAAATTGACTTAGTGAAGCCCATTTTATATGAAGAGATACCTTGCCCTGCCACACAAGGGTGTGTGGGGTGGGGAGAAGTCTTGGTCCTGCCTTAATGACATGATGGGACAGACTTAGTAGACTTCCTAGGGGAGGCCTTACTGTCTCAGAGTAGCAGATGGGAGGTGGGGGAGTAGAGGGGAGTGGAGGGAGGAAAGGAGGGAGGGGGAACTGGGATAGGAATGTAAAAAATTAAATTAATAAAATAATTATTTAACTTCAAAAAACAGAAGCGACGGCTCACATGGAAGGCAGCCTCTGGATTTCACTGGGGTGGAGGGGAGGCCTTACGCATCAGTGAGTGAGTATTATTTCTGATGGCAGTGATAATTCTGCCCTGAATCTGTCAGTTAGGCATATATGCTCACTTCCCTGACTGCGATGCAACATTGCCAACCCCTCTTCCTTATTCTTGGCTTGTCACCTCAAACCACTAATCAACAACTGTGTTCCTCTGGAAGATGGCTGGATGAGGCCTCTGGTTCTGGCAGAAAGAGGCTAGACAGTAATGCTAGCCACTCTCATTTTCATGCTCAGTGCAAACACCAGCCGATCTCAAACATGAATCAATACACTATCAATCCAGACTGTTGGAACATAACCAGTTAAGAGTTGCTGTGGGTACAAAACATGACGGGGATTTCTGCTGGGTGTTCATGCTGTCTCTATCTTCCCATGGGGACTCACAGAGAAGCAGCTCTCTTGGAGCTGAGAGTCATGTGTGAGTTCTTTTATGTTTTGAGTCCTCCTCATGTGTTTAAGAACTCTGGTTATCACTCAAGTATTTATTCCTTAGCTATGGACATGTTAGAGTTTCCTCTTATTGTGGATCACTCTGGAAACAAACATGAGACTTTAATGAATTTATGCAAAGAATAGTTCATTGTGCTGAGGTGATCCCAGTTTCCACATATTACACAATGTGGTGTGTGTGGAGGGTGAGTGCATGCATGCTTGTGTGCCCGCCTAGTCACTTAGCCATCTGCCTTCATTATCTGTATTATCACCATGGTTTCTGATATCTTTCATTGCTCCTTCCTTTGCCAGTCCAGCCTTCATATTATAGTAGAAAGAGCTTGATTAAAAATAGTAGTAGGGTTTTGGGTGGATTTTGGAGGGCTTGAGGAAGGACAAAGAATATGACCAAAATACATTGCATGAAAATTTTAAGTATGTTTTTAGTGTAAAAATAAGAAAGAAAGAAAGCAATTACTAAAATGCAACACTCAGGTACTGAGTACACCCTGGAGGACTTGTTGTGACGTGTGTCCTGGTTCTATAACATGGGTTGTCAGTAGGTGACCTTCACTCTGGTTTGCCTGAGATAGTTTGATTCCCACCCATTTTCCCAGTACCCTTGCACCATGCTGCACTTCATCCTCATAAACGGCAAGGTTTAGGAGAGGAGAGAAAATACATTTTGTAAGCATGATGTAGAGTAGAAATGCAAGGAAAATCTTAGGGTCCTAAGAAAGGGAGAAAAGAATCCCTGGCTCTGGAATCAGCTCAAGTCTTTGCTGGCAGCAGGGTAAGAATTCCAGTGCGTTAGCAGCTGCTTGCATCTTTCTTCCATCACCAGTCAAGAACATACAGTTTTCTAGGAACCTCACCAGGAACCTCATGTACAGAGGAAGGACATGAAACAAATTCCCTCATACAACCCCAGTGCCTTCTGGTTTTATTTTATTACCTTATACTTCTATCAAAGGCATCTCTAGAGCCACTTCGCTTATCTCACGTATCAAAAGAGAAGGGGAAGGGGTTTCTTAGCAACCTTTTGAAATGTAACTTGAGAGTCACCAAAAAGGTACATATGGATAATGCTAAGACAATTAATTGCTTCCTCTCTTTGGGAGACGCCTGGCCCTACACTTCAGTATGCTTTACTCACTCTGCTCTTCCTTGGGAAGCACAGCTCCACGTGGGTATGTGTCATGCTCTTCTGTGACCTTCTCTTAGCCTGCACTAAAACCTTTCATAAAGTCACCAGAGGAATGTCTCAAGTTGCTGAGGGAGGCGATATTCTCTCTCTCTCTCTCTCTCTCTCTCTCTCTCTCTCTCTCTCTCTCTCTCTCTCTCTCTCTGTCTCTGTCTCTCTGCTACCACATGGTTCTAATTTTAGCACTCAGGCAAAGGCAGGTAGATTTCTGTGCAGGCCACACAGGGATACATAGTGAAACAGCCCCCCACCCCCCACAGACTTCATTTAAGAAATTGATGTTGATAGCATCTAGTTTTCCTCTACAACATTTACATGCATGAGGGGCTGGGAAACACTTGTCACTCCCCTGTCCATAGACTTTTACTAAAGAATAAAGGGAGGACAATGCTGAGGCCATCCAATAGCCTCTCTTCTAACCTCAAACAGCTTGTCTGGTGCTCTATTGCTTTTATCATCACTATGACAAAATCCCTTACAGAAGCAACTAGAGGAAGCGGGAGTTTATTTTGGCTCACAGTGTTAGATATTGTCCATCGTGGTGGGAAGTCATGGCTGCTGGAGTGTATGGCAGTTGGTCACATCCACAGTCAGGAAGTGGAGAGATGAACACTGATGCTCAGCTTGCTTCCTCATTTTAATTCAGTTTCAGGCTCCACCTCATGGGATGCTGCTGCCCACAGTTAGGGTGGGTCTTTCTCTCTCAGGTAAGCCAGTCTAGACACTCCCTCACAGACATTCCCACTGGTTCTTCTGGGTTGTTCTCTCACATTTGTTATGACAAGTACTCTAAGAATTCCAGCCCAAGTTTCTACAATCTGCTCTTGTGCTTCATAATGTAGCCATACAAAGAAGAACTTTTGGGCTTCTGGATTTGAATTTCCTCTAGCCTGAATTCTTTCACACATGCATTTTTTCCTGCCTAAGACATTTTCCAGTTTTATTAACTTGTCTAATTTGCACTCATCCCCAAAAACTCTCTATCTCTATCCCTATCTCTATCCCTATCTCCATCTCCATCTCCATCTCCATCTCCATCTCCATCTCCATCTCCATCTCCATCTCCATCTCTGGGAGGAGGTTACTGAATTCTCACTTCTTTCAGGGTTGATGTACCTTATTTAGTTTCTCATGGTACCCTAAACTTTCCTTTGCTAACCTTATCACATCACCTTGATCCTGCTATGGACCAAACTGTTATATCCATCATTTACTCTCCTGTTTTCCCTTAAGGACCACATATTCTTTCCTGTTGCCACTCACTTGCAGCAGTTCATGAGTGAGTACACTTGACCACACAGCATTCCTATTTACTTATTAATTTGTTGTTTTCACTGAAAACAATAAAAATAAAGAAGTGTCTCAAGGGAGTGGATGGCAGATTGATTTTCAGGCCTAAGATTTCATGACTATACGGCAGCAAAGAAAGAAGGGAGGCTTTCACTCTGGTGCTAGCTCCAAGGTGTCCTCCATCCTGTCCTTGAGCTCAATATCAGAGAAGACAGAAAGTTGCTCCTCGTAGCCTAAGGGCTTCTGGGTACTGTAAGGGCTTCTCACCATGTCCACTCCTAACGGAGTCACAATAACATTCATCATTTCCTTTATCTGGGAACTAAAGGAAGCAGTTAACCAAAAAGCCCTCTGTGTTTTAAAAAGGGAACCATTTAAAGAATAGAAAGAAACACCCAGTTTCTGTCTGGCCTTTGTAGATTCCAGGTTCCAGTTATGAGGTCCTGCAGAGAGAATGATGATTTTTATCTCCACAAAGGGTGTGTTAGGGAGAACAGGCTCGGGCTTGCTTTACTGGCCCAAATCTCTTAACACTGCAACAAAGAATGGCTCTTGTTTGGGGTGCTTTATTCAAGTCAAAGCCGATGCTCAAGTGTCACCTCCACAAACAGGTATTGATCACCTCTGAGCACAAGGCATTGTGCTAGAGGGAGTTGAGTTAATTTTAAGTGCTTCCTAATTGCCCTCCAGGAGGCCAAGGTTAAGGTAATTCTTAATCAAAACCATTCTGTCTTTACTGAGAAAAAATGTAAGGACAATGCTTCTCTACTCTCCACAAACTGAAATCACCAGGTGAGCTTTTAAAAATAGTGATGTCTGAGTCCCACCTTGTGCAGCCTCATTTAATTGGTCTCAAATGTGGCTGGGCCTTTGGGATTTTTCAAAGTTCACCAAGTGGCTGTTATGTGCAGCCGGCATTATAAAGCACTTTGTTAGGGACAGCTCCATCTACAAACTGCCTCTCATAGAATAGTCATCAGAGTTACTGGATAAATAAATGTTAAGTCCCAAGATGTCCTGACCTACTTCACTATCTGCGTGAAGGCAGGCTGTGGTATAGAAAGAGGTCCCAAAAGGACAGTGAAGAGACCTGCCCTCCGGAGGTGACTCTGCTCTGTTGTTTCAGAACTGAGGGTTTCACTTGATGTTGGTACTCAGCATCTGGGTTGTCTAGTGTAATAAGTGAAGATACTAACTACATTAGCATTTTCCAAAGGTTCTTTTTTTTTATTAAATCATCAATGACTAGCTTATACCTAATCAACACACAGTATTTACACATGTTTGTGGAGTACATTAAGATAATGGGATACATGTGCACAGTGGGTAATGCTCAAGTTACGTAATGAACATTCCATTTCCACAAACTTTGGTGGATTCTATGTGTTAGGAGCCTTCAGAGAGTTATGGTTGTTTGAACAGTTGCCCTGCTATTCTGTAGAGCACATGATCTGGCTCCTCCTACTTGAGTGTTTGAAGTTATTTTCCAACCTCTCTTGATGTCCCTGAATCCCTATCCAGGATCCTAATCTCTAGGCTGCTGTTCTACTAGCACCATTCAATATGACACACCAACAAAGGTACCAAGAAGTCAGTTGTGTACTTACTATCAACTGAGGTTTTTTTTTTTTTTTTTTTTTTTTTTGGCAGAAGAATAGGGGTGTGGAGAAAGAGACAGGTAGATCAACATGAAAGAAGTCCATTAGCAGAAAGACTAGAAATCTCTACCAGCAACATGTAACAGCAGCATATACAAGGAAAAACTTGTGAGATCTGTAGAAAGTGGACACCAGCTATGTGAATAGCCCAGAAAGGGTAATGATGCCAGGGACTTGGAACTTTTGGGTTTGGAACTGTCTCTACTCACTAACCTCCTTCCATTCTTTTGAGTGCCCCCCCTTTTTTTTGCTTTAAGAAATTGTGTTTCTATCACTACCCACCTTTTCTTGGTCCAGTTTTTTTGTCTCAACACAGAAGAACTTAGAAATCACAGCATGGGGGCCCTTTTGACTCCTCTCTAACAAAAGTGTCAAGAACACTGAATAAAATAGCATTTCTCTGATAAGTGGTGCTGGGAAAACTGGTATACACATGCCCAGTAATGAAACCAGATCCTCTTGAGATATGAATAAGATCAACTCAGTTATGTCTATGAACTTACAGTTATTGTGTCCATTTGCTTCCCTGTGGCTCAATAGGCTGATGATATTGTCAGGAGTTTAATGAAAGGGTTCAGTGTTTCAGTTGTACCACACATTGCTTACTTTTCCCACATTTGATCCAATTCTGTGTATAAATGCAAAATTTTATGGTAAGAAAGCATAATGTTTTCTTTCATTTATTTTAGAAAACACATCCTGAATGTCTTCTCTCCTGTCTGGGAACTGGAAATGGCTACTCATCTTCACAATCTTTACCAGCACCCAGCCTCCTGCCAGTGATGGCATGGGAGGTCAGAGGACCACAGAACCCATCAATTCCCTCCTGAATAAAACACAAGCAGCTTAGTAGAAAGCTCCAACAAGACGCAGTGGATATAATGGACCAGTCCTTCAACAGGTCTCGGGCTCTAAGTGTCAGGCATTCACCATATCATCCCATAATTTCTATCTCTGTTCTAGAAAGGAATAAGGAATGGGGTGTGTGTAGAATTGGCCTCTACAGCTCTTGGTAGAATTGCCAGCATTATCAATTCTTTTTTCTGGGGACTGAGAAAAGGTTGGGGAGGGAGAGAAAGAATGGACAACTTTGGTTGACAAACTGAGCATCAGATTCTATGATTGATAAAAACGACCAGTATTGTCATTGAACATGTAATGTTTAAGCCTACAGCAAAGAAAAGAGTGTTGAACCCCAGGGTTTTGTTAAGGATAAATATAGATTTTTGTTAGGCTTTTTAAAATAATGAGGCTAAGTTATTAATACCCATGATTTCCAATGTAATTAGCTGCTGGGAATAAATGAGTGGGAAAGTTGAAGTAGATAGTTCTAAGACTTGTCTAACATGTAGACACAGGCATGGCCCCCCACACAAAATTACCATTTAAAAATACAAGAAGGGCCCTGCCTCCCATTGAACCCTGCAATCTATAAGTCCTATTCTGCCCTACACATCCAACCTCCCCCTGTGGCACAAGCAACTCCTGAAGGTAAAGACACCATCTGCATAATTTGGAGGGAGAGGTGAGTGATTGGTCTCCTAGCTGGATAGCCCCATCTCTAGTCCTTAGGTCCTAGGGCACATCCCATGCACCTCCCCCACCCATCACAGCCCCATTAGCTCATCAGCAGGTAAGACTCCAGCAGGCAGGCTGCTCCACAACACCCATCTCTCATTGGACCCTGTAATTTACAAGTCCCACTCAGCACCACAAACCCATGGAACCCATCATCCTCCCCTCCCAACACCCCCACAGCATCAGTGGCCCCCCAAAGGCACAGACAATGCCCACACCAATTGGAGGAAGAGGTGTGTGACTGGTCTCCTGGATGGACATCTCTGTCTCTAGGCCCTATGCCCAGTGTCACATTCTAAGCCCCACCTCATCCATTGCAGTCCCACTAGCTGGTCAGCAGATAAGACTCCTGCAGGCAGGCCTTTCCAACATCCCTGCCTCCCACTGGATCCTGTGATCTACAAGTTACTTTCCACCCCACAAACCCTTTCCCCAACTCCCCACACTACCCAGGCCAGTCATCCCCTGAAGCATCAGCAGCCTGGAGGTACAGGCACATCCTGCACTGATTGCAGGAAGAGATGGGTAGATGCCAGTGCAAGAATATATTTAATAACATAAAGAGCGATATGGTACCACCAGAACCTAGGGGTTCTACAACAGCAAAACATGAGCACCCCAACGAAGATGAAACAGAAGAAAACAACCTTTAAAATAATTTTATGAAGATAATAAAGGTTTTTAGAGTGGAAATAAAAAATTCCCTTAAAGAACGCAAGGGAAAGACAAACAAAAAACCTGGAAGACAATCAAACAAGTGAAGGTGACATTTCAAGATGTGAAAATTGATATAGAATGAATAAACATAGCACAAACCAAGGGAATTCTGGAAATGGAAAATCTGGGTAAATGAACAGGAACTACAGAAGTCATCATAACCTACACAATGCAAGAGATGGAAAAGAGAATGTCAGGCATTGAAGATACAATAGAGGAAATAGATTCATCAGTCCAAGGAAAATTAAAGCCAACAAAGTCATAATAAAAAAATGTCCAGGAAATCTGGGACACTATGAAAAGGCCAAAACTAAGAATAATAGGGATAGAAGAAGGCGAAGAATACAAGCTCAAAGGCACAGAAAATCTATTCAACAAAATCATAAGAAAATTTTCCCAACGTAAAGAATGAAATGCATGACAATCCCAGTTCCCTTCTCCCTCCCGTCCTCCCCTACCACCCCCCCAACTAAAACCCTATCTATCACATATCCTTTCTGCTCCCCCCGGATGATGAGGCCTTCCATATGGTGTCATTAGAGTCTATTGTATGCATTGGGATAGGGCCTAGGCCTATCCCCATATGTCTTGGCTCAGGGAGTATTCCTCTATATGGAATGGGCTCCCAAAGTCCACACCTATACTAGCGATAAGTACTGAACTACTACAGGAGGTCCTGTAGATTTTGAGGTTTCCTCACAGAAACCCATGTTCCTGGGGTCTGGATCAGTCCCATGTCGGTATTCCAGCTATCAGTCTGGGGTCCATGAGTTCCCTCTTGTTCAGGTCAGCTGTTTCTGTGGGTTTCACCAGCCTGGTCTGGACCCCTTTGCTCTTCACTGCATCTGGATTCCAGTTTAGTTCAGTTATTTGTTGTGGGTGTCTGCTTCTACTTCCACCAGCTGCTGGATGAGGGCTATCATGTGGCATATAAATGAGTCATCAATCTCATTATCAGGGAAGGGCATTTAAGGTAGCCTCTCCTCTGTTTCTTAGATTGTTAGCTGGTGTCATCTTTGTAGATCTCCAGACATTTCCCCAGTTTCTAATTTCTCTGTAAACCTAAAATGTCTCCCTCTATTATGGTATCTCCTTTCTTGTTTTCTTCTACTCTTTCCAACACTACTTTCTGCTCCCTCATGTTCTCCTCACCCCACCTCTTCTCCCCTTCTCATTCTCCTAGCAACCTCCCCCCTCTTCCTGTGCTCCTAATGTGCTCAGGGGATCTTGACCTTTTTCCCTTCTCCAGGGGACCATGTTATGACTCAAATGGACTTAACAGACATCCATAGAACATTTATCCAAACACAAAAGAATTTACCTTCTTCTCAGCACCTCATGGAACCTTCTCTAAAACTGACCATATACTCAGTCACAAAACAAATCTCAATAACAAAAAATTGGAATAACCCTCTTTATCTTATTGGATCACCATGGATTAAAGTTAGAATACAACAATAACACAAATTACAGAAAGCCTACAATCCCATGGGTACTGAATAACACTCAACTGAATCACCACTGGGTAAAGAAAGAAATAAAGAAGAAATTAAAGACTTCCTAGAATTCAATGAAAATGAATACACAGAATACCCAAACTTATGAGACACTGTGAAAGCACTGCCAAAAGAACAGTTCATAGCACTAAGTACCTACATAAAGAATTTGGAGAAATCTCACACTAGTGACTTAACAACACACAAGAAAGCCCTAGAACAAAAAGAAGCAAACTCACCCAGGATGAGTAGACAGGAGGAAATAACCAACTCTGGACTGAAATCAATAAAACAGCAACAAAGAAAACAATACAAAGAATCAGTGAAACAAAGAGTTGCTCACTACAAGTTGGTTCTTCAAGAAAAATCAAGAAGATAGACAAACCCTTATCCAAACTAACCAAAAGGCAGAGAAAGAATTAACAAATTAACAAAATCAGAAATGAAAAAAGGGCACATAACAACAGACACTGAGGAAATCCAGAGACTCATCAGGTCATTCTTCAAAAGCATGTACTCCACAAAATCGGATAATTTAAAAGAAATGGACAATTTTCTGTATAGGAACCATATACCAAAATTAAATCAAGACCAGATAAACAATTTAAATAGACCTATAACCCCTAAGAAAATAGAAGTGGTCATTAAAAGTTTCCCAACCAAAATAAAAGCTCATGGCCAGATGGTTTCAGTGTAGAATTTTGCCAGAATTTCCCAAAAGAGCTAATACCAATACTCCTCAAATTGTTCTACAATAGAACCAGAAGGGACATTGCCAAAATCTTTTTATGAGGCTACAGTTACCCTGATACCCAAACCACACAAAGATGCAACATAGAAAGAAAATTGTAGACCTATCTCCCTCATGAACATTGATGCAAAAATACTCATTAAAATACTGGCAAACAGAATCAAAAAACACATAAAAAAATCATTTACCATGATCAAGTCAGCTTCGTCCCAGAGATGCAGGGATGGTTCAACATACAAAAATCTGTCAATATAATCCCCCATATAAACAAACTAGAAGAAAAAAAGCCCACATGATCATCTCATTAGATACTGAAAAGGCCTTCAACAAAATCCAATACCTCTTCATGATAGAGGTCTTAGAAAGACCAGAGATACAAGGAACATACCTAAACATAACAAATGTAATTTACAGCAAGCCAATGGCCAACATCAAATTAAATGGAGAGAAACTCAAAGTGTTTCCTCTAAAATTGTGAACAAGACAAGGCTGTCCACACTCTCTGTATCTATTTAATATTGTACTTAAAGTTCTGGCTAATGCAAAAAGACAACAAAGGAAATAAAGGGAATACAAATTGGAAATGGAGATGTCATCTTTCTCTATTTGCAGATGGTATGATAGTATACATAAGTGACCCTAAAAATTCTACCAGGGAACTTTTACAGCTGATAAACACATCCAAAAATGTGTAGGATACAAGAGTAACTCCAAAGAAAATCAGTAGCCTTCCTATATACAAACAATAAAGCAGCTAAGAAAGAAATCAGAGAAACATCACCCTTTACAATAGCCACAATAATATAAGATTTCTTGAGATGACTCTAACCAAACAAGTGAACAACCTGAATGACAAGAAATTTAAGTTTTGGAAGAAAGAAACTGAAGAAGATATCAGAAAATGGAAAGATCTCCCATGCTCCTGGATAGGTATGAACATCCTAGTAAAAGTGGCAATCTTACCCAAAAGCTATCTACAGATTCAATGCAATTTCCATCAAAATCCCAACACAATTATTCACAGACCTCGAAAGAACAATATTCAACTTCATATGGAAAAGAAAACACCCAGTATAGCTAAACAATCCTGTACAATAAAGGAACTTATGGAGGAATCACCATTCCTGACTTCAAATTACTCTACAGAGCTACACTAATTAAAACAACTTGGTATTGGCATAAAAACAGACCTGTGAACCAATGTAATTGAGTTGAAGACCCTGGCATTAATCTACATACCTATGAACACCTGATTTTTTATAAATAAGCCAAAATTGTACAATGGAAAAAAAGAAAGCATGTTAAAGAAGTAGTTCTGGCATAATTAAATGTCATGTAGAAGACATGTAGAAGAATGCAAATAGTTGCATATCTATCCCCATGCACAAAACTCAAGTCCAAGTGGATCAACATAAATACAGGTACACTAAACCTGATAGAAGAGCAAGTGGGAAGTACCTTTCAATGCCCTAGCACAGGAGACTAGTTCCTATATAACACCAGTAGCACAGACACTGAGAGCAACAATCAAAAAAAGGGACCTCCTGAAATAGAAAAGCTTCTGTAAGGCAAAGGACACAGTAAATAAGACAAAATGGCAACCTACAGAATGGGAAAAAGGTCTTCACCAACCCCATATCTGACAGAGGGTTGATCTCCAAAATGTATAAAGAATTCAAGAAACTAGATGTCAAAATACCAAATAATCCAATTCAAAAATGGGGTACAGATCTAAACAGAGAATTCTCAACAGAAGAATCTCAAATGGCTAAAAGACATTTAAGGAATTGGTCAACATCATTAGTCATCAGGTAAATACAAAACAAAATGCCTCTGAGATTCTATCTTATACCATCTTATACCTACCAGAATGGCTGAGATCAAAAACACTGATGACAGTTTATGCTGGAGAGGATGTGGAGTAAGGAGAACACTCCTTCACTGCTGGTGAGAGTGCAAACTTGTACAGCCACTTTGGAAATCAGTATGGTGGTTTCCCAGAAAATTGGGAATCAATCTACCTTAAAAGCGGGCATTACCACTCCCAAAGGATGAGTAATCATACCACAAGGGCACTTGCTCAACTATGTTCATAATAGCATTAGTTGTAATAGCCAGAACCTGGAAATGACCTAGATGCCCCTCAACGGAAGAATGGATAGAGAAAATGTAGTAAATCTGCACAATGTTGTATTATTCAGCTGTTAAAAACAATGACATCATGAAATTTGTAGGCAAATGATGGAGCTAGAAAAATCATCCTGAGTGAGGTAACCCAAACCCAGAAAGACAAACACAACCAACGTGTACTCACTCATAAGTGTATACTAGATGTAAAGCAAAGGATAACCAGACTACAATCCACAACTCCAGAGAAGCTAGGTAACAAGGAGAACCCTAAGAAAAATACATGAATCATCCTAGGAAGGGGAAATAGAGGAGATCTCCTGAGTAAATTGTGGGCAGGGGGTGGTAGAGGGGAGAGGATGGAGGATAAGAACATGAGAAAACAGGATGGTCAAATTGGGGGAAGAATAAGAGAGGAAGAGCAATGAAAGAGTTATCCTGATAGAGGGAGCCATTAGATAGAGGTGTTAGGGGAAAGCCTGGTGCTAGGGAAATTCCCATGAAGTCACAAGGAGGACCCCAGCTAAGAATCCTATCAATAGTGGAAAGGGTGCCTGAACTAGCCTTCTCCTGTAATCAGATTGGTGACTCCCCTAATTGTCATCATAGAACCTCCATCCTGTAACTGATGGAAGCAGATGCAGAGATCCATAGCTAAGTACTGGTCTGAGCTTCTGGAGTCAAGTGGAAGAGAGAAAGGAGGAATTATATGACCAAGGGGGATCAAGATCATGAAGGGGAAACCCACAGAAATAGCTGATCTGAGCTCATGGGAGCTCACTGACTCTGGATAAACAGCCGAGGAGCCTGCATGGGACTGAACTGCACCCTCTGCATGTGGGTAACAGTTGTATGGCTTGATCTGTTTGTGGGACCTCTGGGAGTGGGACCAGGATCTATCCCCGATGCATGAGCTGGCTCTTTGGAGCCCATTCCATGTGGTGGGATGCCTTGCTCAGCCTTGATGCACAGGGGAGGGGCTTGGTCCTGCCTCAACTTAATGTGCCAGGCTTTGTTGACTCCCCATGAGAGGCCTTACATTTTCTGAGAAGTAGATGAGTTGTGGGATGAGGGGGGGGTAAGTAGGAGGAGCAGGAGGAGGGGAGGGGAGGGAAACTCTAATTGGTGTGTAAAATGAATAAAAAGTTTAAAATAAAATTTAAAAGAATAAAAAATAAAAATAGAAATAGGATAGAGGGGTTTAAATGCCTTATTGTTGATAAAAAAGGATTGATATGAAAGAAAATGACATGGAATTGTTGTGTGTGTTTTGAAAATGCTCAAGGACAACTGTGACAGTGGAAGATACTGTTAAAGGAACTGTTGTGTTCTTTGTCTTATAACCCAGAAAATCCGAGTTATTTAAAAAGAAATGTGTTTTAGCTGCAATCCCACTGTCCACTCATTGGGGTGGATGGTGAGTACACCAAAAATAAATACAAAATAATATCTTCTTATACTGTGCTAACATTTGGTGATACACTGAGTAATTACTTCATTTGATGAATACTGCAGCCTCCTGCTTCTCTTAAACCCTGTTGGGCTATTGCCTTTTAAGTACTATGAAGCTTTACTCTTTAAGTCTTTCTGAGAAGTAAGAGTATAAACCTTAAAAGAGACTAAATGGATTCATGCTGGTACTTGCCAGCACCCTATAGCAATTGTGCCTGGCAGGTACATGTGTGGGAGTGGAAGGGGTTGGCATAGTGTCATCTAGCCATGTCTCCTCTGACTCAAGCCACCCTGGTCACACATATAGGGAATTAATGCTTCATAGTACACTGCCGAGCCCTGTTGATCCATTAAGGGTCAGCAACTGATTAAAAGGAAACAAAACATTGGCCAGGTTAAACCAGGCTTTTCCTGAAGGAGTGCTGTGCTCTAGACCTAGTAAGTTGCAGAGACCCCAGATCACAGTTGGCTCTAGTTTATCAAACTATATACTGGAGTGAAGGGGAAGCAGACACTATGCCCCCTACAGACAAAAGAAGTCTGCAGGAAAAAGCAAAAGTGTGAGACCATGGAGTTAAAAAAAATAAAAAGCAATAATACAACCTAAGATGGAACAGTCCTGATAAACTGATGGTCATACAGACTGTATGATTCCTCTGTAGCATTTCCTCAGCACTTACTAAAAAAAAAAGAAAGAAAAAAAAGCTTGATGCATATTTAAATGAGTTATTGTTCCTAGAACCAAAGAACCCTTGACTCTAATAAGCATAGTAAGTCAAGTGGAGGAGTGTACTGTTACCTGTAATCACAGGTAAGCCTTTTCTGAAGTTGTGGATGTACCCCTCTTATGCTCCTGTAACAGACCATGCTTACATCTTGTGTTATTTTGGACAAGTAAGGACGGCTTAAACAAAGCATATTAATCTATCCCTTTACTACTATAGAGATATGAGGAAATATTTTCAATTGCTTATCTGATATGTTATAGGTTATTTCCAGTACATACCTGTCTCGCCTACAGGCCAAAATCCTGAATAAATATTTAACAATGTGCTCAGAATATTAAAATGCATAAGAAAGGTTCTCGTGCCTGGAAGGGTGAATAATCTGAAAAGACACGTGTATACTATTAGGTAGTATATCTGTCAAATTCATTTCTTAAACTTTCATTTAATTTCATTATGTATTCTCTCATGAGCCATGGAAGTTCTGTGGGACACGGAAGTCTGTGTCAGTCATTCTGGCTGGAAAATTGAAGAAATCTCCCCCATACAAGAATGAGCAATGCAAGTGTGTCAAGTAGGGTGGGGTTTCCAATGTGTGTTCCATTTGACGTAACCATTGTTACTGCAGATGGGTATATGAATAGATGGATAGAGGGACAGAATACATGATTGACTGACTATAGATCCATGGATTAGTAAGCTCCATAAATTCTGGGGTTAACAAAGTTCACAATTTCTTTATTGTATACCTTCTGAGAGACACTCCATTCTCAATGTTGGTTCTGAGTCTCCAAGAGAAACTGTCATAAAGCATGGCCTCAATGTATTGGTTTATGAGGTCTTGTCCTGTGGACAGTTGTGGGGAACAGTGTTTGGGAGGTACAGATACAATGAGTGCTGTCCATTTCTAGTTGTTTTGCTTTGACCCTGTTGCATAGAATAGTTGGGGTGTAACTGCCATTATGCAAATGGGATGTCATTCTTCATATCAAGACTACATAGAAAAAACTTCCTTATAGATTACTATAGGATCTAGCAGTGGTGTTTTGTGTAAACTTGCTTTATTTTAATACAGAATTTGCTGAATCTGGCAGCAAAAGATGACTTTCTCGTACTTGGGTTCATTTTTAAAATTTAATTTATTTTTACATCCAGAGCATATTTTCTCCTCCCTCTTCTCCTCCCATTCCTTCCCCCTGGCCCCCTTATTCCTCCTTTGGTTCTGTTCAGAAACATGGCAGTCCCATGGGTGTCAAGTTGCAGTAACACTAAGCATCTCCCCTTGTATTAAGGCTGGGCAAGGCAATCCAGTATGAGGAATATGTACCCAAGAGCCAGCCAAAACATTAAGGACAACCCCTGCTCCCATTGTTACAAGTCCCACAAGTAGACCAAGCTACATAACCATCACATATGTAGAGGGCCTAGGTTGTTGTCATGCAGGCTCCCTGGTTGTTGGTTCAGACTCTGAGTTCATATTGCTAGGTTAGCTGTTTCTGTGGGTTTTCTTGTGGTGTCCTTGACCCTTCTGGCTCCTACAATCCTTCTTCCCCCTCTTCAGCAGGGTTCCCAGAGCTCTATCTAATGTTTGGCTGTGGGTCTCTGCATCTGTTTGTCAGTTACTGGATGAAGGCTCTCTAACGACAATTGGGGTAGTCACCAATCTGATCACAGGAGAGGGCCAGTTCAGGCTAAAGAAGTTGCTGAATCTATCAAAACCATGTTTCAGGGAGAGCAGGCCAGAAGTGAGGTCCCTCAAACCTCAGCTGCCCCTGCATATTATGCATGAATTGCATGTCTGATATCACCAGCATGCACAACATATAGCCACAAGCACCTAGGGTTACTCCCCAGGTCATACAACTGGTTCCAGACCCTGCTTTCTGGGTGATGTTTGTTCAGCACAGATGAGAGAATTTTTTTGCCTCAGAGCCAATAATAATTCAAAGCCACCCTTGTCTTGTGCCTCAGCATGCTCAAATCCAGCTGCTCAATCTGAATCTTAAATTCTTTTTACCGTTGTGTTTATTTTCCTTCTTGCTAATTTATGAGATACTAAATGACCTTTTCAAAAGCCTTCATTTGAGGGCTCATTAAAATTCTAGGAAGTCTTTCACTTGCTTGTTCCTTCACAGGCACTAATTTGCATGTCACAACATAATCAGAGGGTTAAGGACAACACAGCACTACTTCACAGGGTGTTCCACACCTAACGGGGCTGCCACACTGATCAAGTCAGCTCTTGTGATGCCATGAGCCACCAGGCTTGTTTCCTCTGCTGTATCTCACTTCATTGTTATAAAGATCATTCCACGAACCACTTGTAACTACTTTTCCTCTAACAAATGACAGAAATGGAAAGAGAAAGTTGCTAAGCAGACTGGCTGGGCACCTCCTTCTCTTTGGTGAAACTTCACAATATTAATTGCTTTCATCTCTTTCATAAGCTTATTTGTAGCTAACAGAGCACTCTATTTTCCTGCTGGAAAATGGAAACATACTAGCTGTAGCAGTTTGAATGAAAAATGTTCCCTCACAATCTTGAGTATTTGAACACCTGACTCCCAGTTGATGGTGCCATTTAAAGCTCAGCCTTGCTGAGGGTGGGGTGTGTGTCACTGGGGGACAAGCTCTGACATTTAAAGGCCTAAAAGCCTTTCAGTTTGTTCTCTCTGCCTAATCCTTACAGTTCAAGATGTGAGCTCTCAGCTTCCTGTTCCTGGCGCCAAGCCTGGGGAGTGGATGAAGTCCTGAGTGAATGTATAATATTGACATGAGCACAGCCATGTCAAGAACTTCAGTGCCTCAGATCCATGGGGATGGCAAAGCTTTCTCTGGTCCAAATATGGATGTTTGCAAATGGTTGACCTTTAGTTAAAACCAACATATGCAGAAATCATCAACCATAGTTTCTTTCTCCTGGATGACTGCAACCTGGGACTGTTCTCATATAGAGACCATCCACCAAGATTAGCTAGCCTGCCTCTCTCCAATTCCTGGTGTATATAGTAAGCACACTGAGTTTCCAGACTGCTGTTGGTGTGTCTTCATTGGAGGAAAAAGCTCAGCTCATCCCATCTTTTCTATATGTCATTTTCTCATGCCCCATTGCCCTAGTCAGCTCTATCCTTAATCCATGGCACTAGGGGTGCCAGGTTGTGGCAGCCTGACTTGTTGCTGTGCTGACCCTGTCATTATGAACTCCAACCTTCTTCAAATAAATTCCTTCTTCTATGAGTTACCTTGGTCATTGTCTTTTATCACAGAACAGAAAAGTAACAGAGTACCCCTGATATCTAAATAGTTTTACCTCCTATAGAGACAGAGTTTTCATTGCAAGTTCACTATTTTATTTATTCTTTTTTTTTTTTTTTGGTTTTTCGATACAGGATTTCTCTGTGTAGCTTTGGAGCCTATCCTGGCACTTGCTCTGGAGACCAGGCTGGCCTCGAACTCACAGAGATCCGCCTGCCTCTGCCTCCTGAGTGCTAGGATTAAAGGCATCTGCCACCAACGCCGGGCCACAACATCTTATTCTTGTCATAGAACCTTCTCTTCAAGTTTACAAATGGAACACTTGGGGCTTTAACCATAATTGTTTTAAAATTTGGCTGCTCGGCTCAGATACACGGAAGAGGGCCTAGGCCCTCCCCCAAATGATGTGACAGACTTAGATGATCCCCCATGGAAGGCCTCACTATCCTTGGGGAGTGGGTGGGGGTGGGTTGGGGGCCCGTGGGGGCCATGGGAGGATGGGAGGGCGAGGGAATGGGGGGGGCATTGGTATGTAAAATAAGATTGAAGAAATTAGAAAAGAAAATAAATTGGCTGCTCGAGCTGTTCTTTCTGTGTGGATTCTTTAATCAAATTGTTTTGTCTAGCCCATCTCCTTGACATTAGCGTTCCTCAAATGCTGACTCTTGGTTATGCACTCTTTTGTGTATTTTGTACAGTTTCCCTCTGCCTGAAGGGTTTCTTTGACATTTCTTTCAGAGCATATTTCATCCCGTGGTAGCAAGCATAAAACTTTCCAGCACTTATGAAAGCTACTTAATAGGAATGAAACTTTCAGGTTGGCATCAACTGGGTTTCTCTGTGTCCTATGATTCAAATATTAAAAACAAATGGTCTTGTCCCTTGAAAAATGTGACACTGGGCATCACGGAGTCTTCTTTATGGTGTGTAGACTCTCTTCCTTCTCTCCAAAAAAGAAATGCTCCAGCAATAAGGTTTTACCATCAAGTTCTGGAGGGTAACCAAGGGCCACAGCAATAGCCTACAATGTTTGGCGATGTCTATGGCACCACAGTGGTCAACAAATCAAAAGGAGATAACCCATTTAAGGCACTAGGCTTTTTGATTTGATACTGTATGGTCTCTGGGAGAAGCATCATTATAGATTAACTCTAACTTTATGTGTATATATATATATACATATATATATATGTGTGTGTGTGTGTGTGTGTGTGTGTGTGTGTGTGTGTGTATAATTAATGTATATGTATACATTTTAGGAAACATCCACAGTAGTAGATTTCCATATGGCATTTTCAAAGATCTTTAGTGCTAGCTATCCTTTATCATACTCTTCTAACCTGCCTTTCCACTCCATTTAGCCCCTCTGTCACTCCCCTTTCCTGCTTCCTATCACCTATGTTCTATTCCCCTCCCTTGAGATCCTCCCTCATTGTCTATTACTAGTCTTCTGCCTTCTATGGGTACTCCAGTTTAAACACACTTATCTGAAGACTCAAACTTAGCATCTACATGTGAGAGAGAACATGTTATGTTGGTCTTTTTTGGTCTGGGTTATGATTATTTCCAACTCCAATCATTTACCTTCAAATTTCATAATTTCATTTTCCTTTACAGATGAATATAGTTCTATTGTGTATACACATAATATTTTCATTATCCATTTGTCAGTTGATGGGTATTTAGGCTAATTCCATGACCTGGCTATTGTAAATAGAGTATCAACTAACATGGATGAGTACCTGTCTTTGTTATAGGATATAGAATATCTTGAGAGTACATCCAAGCATGGTATAAACAAATCATGTGGTAGACCTACTTCTAGCCTTTTGAGGAGCCTTCATAGTGATTTTCATAGAGACTGTAGTATTTCCACCAACAGAGACTATGTGTTTTCCTTTTCCCACATCCATCCCAGCATTAACGGTCATTTAGTTTTTTTAATTTTACTTATATTTTAGGCATTCTGACTAGGGTAAGATAAGATTCAAAGTAGTTTTAATTTGCATTCCCTCATGGCCTTTGTTCCTTTGTATATTCTATGTCTTTTCCCCTCTGGCTACTCTTAAGATTCTCTCCTCATTATTCTAAAGCAATTTGATTATCGTGTGCCTTGGTGTAGCTTTCTTCAAATTGCTTGGATTTGGTCAGGTGAACTTCCTGAACCTGCAGGATTATAATTTACACAGTGTAGTTTTTTCATCTATTATTTCTTCAAATATTTTTTATCTCTTCTCCTGGGGCTCCAATTATATGTATATTAGATTCCTTTAAGATCTCTCATTGCTGATCCATTCATTATTTTAGTCCTATCTCTCTCTCTCCCTGCATTTCATTTTCGATAGTTTCTATTACTGTGTCCCCACATTCACTAACCATCACTATCCCAATGTTTTATTGGCTGCACAGAATTACATTTACTGTATTTGACCTAAACAACACTAGAATTGCTTGCTTCTCTAGAATTTCCAGCTCTATTATTTTTAATATTGTCTTCTGTGATAGTTTTAACAACGTGGCACATCCTAGAATTGCCCAGGTAGAGTTTCAGTAAAGGAGTGTCTAAATCAGGTTGGCCTGTGGGCATATCTTTTGGGGTTTTCTTGATTATCTTAACTGATGTGGGCAGACCCAGAATAAAGAGTGGGTAAGCACCATTCCTTAGTTTTGGGTCCTAGACTGTCTGAGTAGTGAAAGGTATCTGAGTGTTAGCATGCATGAATGTACTTCTCCGCTCTTTATAGTGAAGGCAATGTGACTTCCCTACAATAATGTATTCTGACCTGTAATTGTGAGCTAGCATAATTGTGAGCTGTTTATTGGGGTATTTATCACAGCAACAGAAATGAAGTTAGGGCATCCTCTACTTAACTTGGTAATATGTTTCTCTGTCTTTGCAGACTCATGGAATATGTTTAATTTTGAATCTCTGTCTACTAATTGGAACATGGAATGTCATCTCTGCAGCTTTGCTATTACCTTTTCTTTCTTTCTGTACTTTACCAAAATTTAATTATATTTATCTGCTCATTGTTGATACTGAGAATTGAACCTAGAGACTCACTCGTGCTAGACCATCATTGTACACTGAGCTGCAGGCTGTGCTGTTCATTGCTTTTTACTTCTTGTTTGAAATAGAATCTATGGAGCACTGGCTAGCCTGGAGCTCACTATGTATACTAGTTTAGACTTGGACACAAAAAGATCTATCTGCCTCTGCCTCTTTAGTGCTGGAATTAAAGATATTCACTACCATGCCCAGAATAAATAAATATATTTTGGCCATATTCCTTTTCCCCTCCATACCCACACAGCTTTAAATTTTTCCTCAAAAAAAACACAAACAAACAAACAAACTAAAAACATAATATAACAGCAAAACCCCCCAAATCTAAAAAACAAAATACAACAATGCCCAAACAGAAAAAAAAACATAGCCAAATAAAAGCACACAAAAATAATTGTTCCTTCCCTTCTTTGTTGGTAAGTTACTCCTGTGGACTGTTCTGGAGTGGTTGATATACACTGTGTCACTCCAGTGGAGACAACTGTTTCCCCCTCTCCCATCAGGTATAAAAGACAGTTCAGTTATTAACCTTCACCATAATGCCTAGGTTTCCATTCATTCCATTTTAAATATAAAAAAGTAAAATACAATAAGATAAAACAGAGCCATCACTTCAAAGTTGGGTAAGACAAACCAAGAGAATGAAAAGAGCCAAAGGGAAGGCACATTTACACACTCCGGGATCCCACAAAAACACTAAACTGGAAGCTATCACAAAATGCAGAGGGCCTGGTAAAGACTTGTGCAGGTCTCTGTGAGTTCATATTCACTTTGCTCATGTTCATTAGAAGACCTTTTTTCCTTGGTGTCCTCCATCCCTTCTGGGCCATATATTTTTTCTGCCTCCTCTTCCCTGGGGTTCCCTGAACTTTGAGGGAATGGATTTGATAGAGACATCCCATTTAGGGTTGAGTGTACTCAGGTCTCTCACTCTCTGTGTGATGCCTGTCTGTGGGTCTCTATATTTGTTCCTATCTGGTGCTGAAGGAAGCTTTTCTGGTGATGGTTGAACAAGGCACTGATCTATGAGTGTAGTAGGAATCATTGTATTGCTATAATCTCCCTTCCTTCCTTCCTCCCTCCCTTCTTTCTTTCTTTTTTTTTCAGACCAGTACTACTTGGTTTTACTCTAGATCCCTGGGATATCATGTTCCTGGCCAACCAGGCAGTGTTAGGTAGGGGTTCCATCTCATGGAGTGGGCCCTCTGTCAGATCAGTTATTGACTGGTTACTCCTACAAGCTTTGTGCCACCATTGCCCTCTCATATCTTGCAGATAATTTAAGATAAAAAGGTTGTGACTGGCTTTTTGCTTATTTTTCTTTATTGATAGCATGCAAATTACCTTCCTATAACAAAGATACTGGAACATAGGCATGAAAGTTCTATGTAGGCACGATGTTCAGTGAGTTTTATAGTTGTCTTCAGCAATGGGGCCTTGTTGTCAGTTTATGGAGAATAGCCTATTGCCTTAGCAACAGCCTGGGTTCTTTAGTGGTTCCTGTGGGACAAGTTTGGACAACAATTCAATTAGATGTAATACAAACATGGTACTGGAAGCTTCATTTGGTGACAAATTTGCTAGTTGGGATTCTGTCTCCCTCATTATTTGGCAGTTTGATTGATATTGCCTTCATATGTGTATATACTTTAGGGAATTTCTACTGCATTAGGTTTCCATATTACCCCTCAAATGACCCTCAATTTTAGCTGTCTCTTCCTATATTCTCTCCCACTACTTCCCTCCTCACCCTCCCCACTTGATCCTCCTGTTCCAGACCCTCCCCATCCATCCATAAATATCTATTCTATTTATCCTTCCTAATAAGATCTGTTACTCTACACCTACCCTCAGTGGTTCCATGGAATGCATCTTGGTTATGCTTGACATAACAGCTAATGTCCACATATAACCAAGTACGTAACGTATTTGCCTTTCTGGGTCTGGGATACTTCACTCAGGATGAACTTTTCTAGTTCCATCCAGTTGCCTGAAATTTTCACTATGTCTTTTTCCAATTTGTATCACTTTCATCTCCTCCAGTTGTTTTATTGCTCTAGCTTAGACTTTAAATACTACAATGAATAGGTATGGAGAGAGTGGGCATCCTTGTCTTGTTCCTGACATTAGTGGAATTATTTTGTGTTTATCTCCATTTAATTTGGTATTGGCTGTGAGTTTGCTGTAAACCACCTTTATTAAGTTTAGGTAGGTCCCTTGTATCCCTAGTCTCTCCAGAACTTTTATCAAGAAGGAGTGTTGGATTTTGTCAAAGGCCTTTTCTGTATCTAATGAGAATTTGGTGTGGGTTTTGTCTTTCAGTTTGTTTATATGGTGGATTGTATTTGTTGATTTTTTACATTTTTAATTTAATTTAAAACAAGCTACTTTCACATGTCAATCTCAGTTCCCTTTCCCTCCCTTCCTCCCCTGCCCCCCACTGGCCCCCTGTCCCAACCCCTTTCTGCTTCCCAGGGAGGGTGAGACCTTCCATGGTGGATCTTAAAAGTCTGTCATATCATTTGGAGCAGGTCTTAGACCCTCCCGAGTGTGTCTAGGCTGAGAGAGTATCCCTCTATGTGGAGAGGGCTCCCAAAGTCCATTTGTGTACTAGGGGTAAATACTTATCCAATACCAGTGGCGCCATAGATTGTCCAGACATCCAAACTGACCTCCTTGTTCAGAAGGTCTGGAACAGTCATGCTGGTTTCCCAGCTATCAGTCTGGGGTCCATTAGCAACCCCTTGTTCAGGTCAGCTGTTTCTGTGGGTTTCTCCAGTCTGGTCTTGACTCCTTTGCTCATCACTTCTCCCTGTCTGTAACTGGATTCCAGAGTTCAGCTCAGTGTTTAGTTATAGGTGTGTGCTTTTGCTTTCATCAGCTACTGGATGAAGGTTCTAGGATGGCATATAAGGTAGTCATCAATCTCATTGTTGGAGATGGGCATTTAAGGTAGCATCTCCACTATTGTTTAGATTGTTAGTTGGGGTCAACCTTTTAGATCTCCAGACATTTCTCTAGTGCCAGAATTCTCTTTAAGCTTGTAATGGCTCCCTCTACTATGTTATCTCTTTTCTTGCTCTCCTCTATTCTTCCCCTGACTAGATTTTCCTGCTCCCTCATGTCCTCCTCTCCCCTCCTCTTCTCCCATTCTTTTTCTTCTAACTCTCTCTCCCCTCCCTCCATGCTCCCAATTAGCTTAGGAGATCTTGTCCCTTTTCCCTTCTCTGGGGTACCATGTATGTCTCTCTTAGGGCCCTTGTTGTTTCCTAGCTTCTCTGACAGTTTGGATTGCAGTCTGCTACTTCTTTGCTCTAGATCTAAAATCCATATATGAGTGAGTACATACCATTTATGTCTTTTGTGACTCGGTTACCTCACTCAGGATGGTTTATTCTGCTTCCATCCATTTGCCTTCGAATTTCAAGATTCCATTGCTGAAAGTCTAATTAAAGTCTAATTTGATAGATATTAGTATCACTACCCCTGCTTGTTTCTTGGGTCCATTTGATTGGAAAATCTTTTCCCAACCCTTAACTCCGAGGTACCATCTGTTTTTGAAGTTGAGGTGTATATCTTGTATGAAGCAGAAGGACAGATTCTGTCTTCTTATCCATTCTCCTAGCGTGTGTCTTTTCATAGAGTTAAGACAATTAATATTGAGGGATATTAATGACCATTGATTGTTCATTCTTGTTTGTTTTGGATTTGGTGGTGGTGGTGGAATTGTGTGTAGATTTCCACCCCATTTTTCTTTTGGCTTTTGGTAAAGTGGGATTATCTTTTGCCTATGTTTTTCTGGTTGTAGTTAACTTCCTTGGGTTGGAGTTTTCCTTCCAGAACTTTCTGTAAGGCTGGATTAGTTGATAAGTATTGTTTAAATCTGGTTTTGTCATGGAATATCTTGTTTTCTCCATCTATATTGATTGAAAGCTTTTCTGGTTGTAGTAGTCTGGGCTGGCATCCATGGTCTCTTAGCGTTGGTAGAGTATCTATCCAGGACCTTCTGGCTTTCAATGTTTCCATGGAAAAGTCAGGTGTAATTCTGATAGGTTTGTCTTTATATGTTACTTGACCTTTTTCCTTAGCTGCTCTTTATATTCTTTCTTTATTCTGTATGTTTGGGGTTTTGATTATTATGTGGCAAGGAGACCTTTTTCGTGGTACACTCTGTTTGGTGTTCTGTAGGCTTCTTGTATTTTCATTGGCATGTCTTTCTTTAGGTTGGGAAAGTTTTCTTCTATGATTTTGTTGAATATGTTTTTTGCACCTTTGAGTTGGGTTTCTTTACCTTCTTCTATACATATTCTTAGGTGATCTTTTCATGGTGTCCCATGTTTCCTGGATATTTTCTGTTAGGGATTTGTTGGACTTAAGATTTTCTTTGGTCGATGAGTCTATTTCTCCTAGTGTATCTTCAATGCCTGAGATTTTTCTCTTCCATCTCTTGTGTTCTGTTGGTTACACTTGCATCTGCAGTTTCTGATAATTTACCCAGCTTTTCTATTTCCAGCATTCCCTAAGATTGTGTTTTCTTTATTGTCTGTATTCCAGTTTTTAGGTCTTAAACTGTTTCCTTAAGAGATTTGTTGATTTCTTGTATTTTTGGTTTGTTTTTTCTTCCATTTCTTTACGAGATTTTCTCATATCCTCCTTAAGGGCCTCTATCATTTTCACAAAGTTGTTTTTAAGGTCATTCTCTTTTGCTTCCTCTGCATTGTGATGTTCAGGTCTTGCTGGTGTAGAGTCCCTAAATTCTGGTAGTGTCATATTGATTTTTCTGTTGCTGGATGTGTTTTTATATTGTCTTCTTCCCATCCCTTCTTCTGGTGGCTGTAGAAGGAGTCTCTTCCTCTCCTGGTGGGTCCAGGACCAAGGTTCTCTTCTGGTAGGTGCAAACAGATCCAGTACTCTGATGTCTCTCCTCTTCTAGTGGATGGAGGAGGGATTGGTACTGGTGCCTTGGCAGTCTCTGGGTGGGTTGGATCCCACTGGGATGGGATCCTCAGTGGGCAGTCCCAGGCCTCAGGTGTCTCAGAGCAGGGCAGATGAAGGCAGGTATATTTGTTGATTTATATATGTTGAACCATTCCTGCATCTCTGGGATGAAGCCTACTTCATCATGGAGGATGATCTTTGATGTGTTCTTGAATTTGGTATTTTAGCATCTATGTTCATAAAAGAAAGTATTCTATAATTCCTTTCTATGTTGGGTCTTTATGTGGTTTGGGTATCAGTGTAACTGTGACCTCATAAAATGAGTGGGCAATGTTCCTTCTGTTTATATTTTATGGAATAATTTTGAGAGTATTGGCATTAACTTTTCTTTGGAAATCTGGTAGGATTATGTGCTAAAACCATTTGACCCTGAGTTTTTTGTTTGTTTGTTTGGTTGGTTGGGGTTTTTTTGTTGTTTTGGGGGGGGTTGGTGGGGAGACTTTGAATGACTGCTTCTATTTTATTAGAGGTTATAAGTCTGTTTAAATTGCTTGTCTGATTTGTATTTAAATTTGCTAAGTGGTATATATTTAGAATATTGTACATTTCTTTTAAATTTTCCATTTTGGTGGAGTATAGGTTTTAAAAGTATGTCCTCGTGATTCTCTGTATATCTTCAATATATGTTGTTATGTCCTCCTCTTCATTTATGATTTTGTTAATTTGGAGCTTCTCTCTCTGCCTTTTGGTTAATTTGGATAATGATTTATCAATCTTATTGATTTTTCTCATGAGAACCAACTCTTTGCTTCATTGATATTTTGCATTTTGTTTGTTTATTTCTACTTTATTAATTTCAACCCTGAGTTATTTATTGCCTCTTACTCTTTTGTGGTGTGGTTTAATTTTGTTCTAGAGCTTTTAGGTGTGCTCTTAACTTGCTAGTAGGAGATCTCTCCAATTTCTTTATGTAGGCATTAGTTCTATGAACTTGCCTCTTAGAATAACCTTCATTTTGCCCTGTAAGCCCTAAGTTTGTGTATACTGTGTATTCATCTCCTTTCAATTCTTAAAGTCTTTGATTTCTTTCTTAATTTCTGTCTTGATCTGTTTTTCATTCAGTAGAAAGTTGTTCAGTTTCTATGAGTTTGTAAGCCTTCTGTTATTTCTGTTACTGATATGCAGCTTTAATCTGTGGTTGTCTGATAGCCAGCATGCAAAAGTTAATTCAATTTTCTTGAATCTGTTGAAACCTGCTTTGTTTCTGGATAATTTTGGAGAAATTTCCATGAAATGAATAGAAGAATGAATGTTCTTTTATGTTTGAATGAATTGTTCTGTAATAATTGGTTAGGTCTCATTTGACTTATAACTTCAGTTAGCATCCTCATTTTTTCTGATTAGCTTTTATCTGGAGGTCCTGTCTATTGGCAAGAGTGGATCACTTACGTGAGGGTCAATACGTGATTTAAGCTGTAGTAGTGTTTCTTTTTTAAACATGGATGCTGTTGTGTTCAGGGCATAGATGTTAAGAATTTCAATGTTCTCTTGATAGATTTTTCCTCTAATGAATATCTAGTATCCTTTTCTATGTCTTCTGATTATATTTTTCAGATATTCAAATGGCAATACCAGTTTGTTTCTTAGGTCTACTTGCTTTAATATCTTTTTTCAACCCTTTACCCTGAGGTGATGTCTATCTTTGATGTTGAGGTGTGTTTCTTGGATACAACATAAAAATGGATACTAGTTTTGTATCCATTATGTTAGTCTGTGTCTTTTTATTGGGAATCAAGACTGTTTATATTTAGAGATAGCAATAACTGATGATTGTTGACTCCTATTATTCTGTTACTTTTGTTGGCAGTGATTGTGGTGGTGGTGATGTGTGTGTGTGTGTGTGTGTGTGTGTGTGTGTGTGTGTGTGTGTGTGTGTTTCCCTTTCTTTTGACTTCTCTGGCCTTAGATCACTCATTTCCTATGTTTTCTTGTATGTAGTGAACTTGTTTAGGTTGGTGTTTTCTTTCTAGCACCTTCTGTGGGGCTGGATTTGTAGATTGATGTTGTTTAGAGTTGACTTTATCATGGAATGTCTTGTTTTCTCAATCTATAGTGATTGAAAGATTTTCTGGGTATAATAGTCTGGACTGGCATCTCTGATTTCTTAAAGTCTGCAGAATATTTGCTCAGGCTTTTCTGGCTTTTAGAGTCTCCATTGAGAAGTCAGGTGTTATTCCAGTAGATCTGCTTTTATATGTTATTTGGTCATTTTCCCTTGCAGCTTTTAATATTCTTTCTTTATTCTTCAAGTTTAGTGTTTTGATGATTATGGCTAAGGGGCCTTTCTTTTATTGTCCAGTGTATTTGATGCTTTGTATGCTTTTTGTACTTTGATAAGCATCTCCCTTTAGGTTAGGAAAATTTTCTTCTATGATATTTTTTGAAAATATTTTTTGGCCTGTTTTCCTTCCTCCTCTATTTCTATTATTCTTAGATTTGTGTCTTCCATAGTTTCCCCTAGTTTTCTGTATACTTTGTGCCAGGGTTTTTTAGAATAAACATTTTCTTTGATCTAAGTATCCATTTCTCCTATCATGTCTTCAATGCCTGATATTCTCTGTTCAACCACTTATATTCTGTTGGTGAAGCTTGCTTCTTCATTTTGTGTTTGATTTCCTAAATTTTTCATTTCCATGTTTCCCTCATTTTGGATTTTCTTTATTGATGTATTTCAACTTTCAGGTCTTAAATAGTTTTATTCATTTCCTTCCACTGCTTTCATAAAATTTTCAGGCATGTACTCATTTCTTCTTTAAGGACCTCTATCACATTTGTAACTTGTGCTTCAAATATGTTGGAATATTCAGGGCCTGTTGTGATAGAGTTACTGAGCACTGGTAGAGACATACTGTCCTGGATGTTTTTATTGTGTTTTTAGGGTGTATTTTAGGCATTTCAGATTGGGAAGATTGTAATTCTAGGTGCAAATACCTGGTCTTGCCTTTTTATATTTATATTTATATTTATATTATATTATATTTATATTATATTTATTTATATAATATTTATATATTTATATATATTATATTTATATATATTTATATATATTTATATATATTATATTTATATTATAAATATAAATATATATTTATATTTATATAATGGGTCTTCTATTCCTTGGTTTCTGGTGTGGCTACTGGTGGTTCCAGTCAAAACGAGTTTCTGGATATTGGGATCTGAGACTCAGGGACAAGAATGGGTTGGGAATTACAAGAGAGAATGCAAGGTTTCTACTAAAATCTGCTTAGTTAGGCCCCTTGGAATAGGGGCATGGAGTCAGTGGAAGGTCTTCTATAGATGAGACTTGGGGACTGGCCTTGGAGGAATGGAGGGAGAGGTGGAGGTCTGCAGTTAGCCTAACTGCTTCCCTGGCTGGATTGGCCTCTGTTTTTTCAGAGAGTGCCTGCTGGAGTTGTGGGATGAGATAAAGCAAAGTGTGAGTGAGGTGGGAGTTAGGGCCTCTTCAGAGGGTAAGGTCTGTGGGATCCACTAGAGATGAGGTCACAGATTAGGCAGATGTTCTGATGCAAAGTGGGGAAGAGACTGGGCACTGTACTTGGAGGAATGGATAGAGAGGTGAAGATTCTCATTTATTCTGCTTCCCTGACAGGAGTGGCCCGTGGCTTCCCAGAGAGTACCTGCTGGAGCTGAGGTTTAGGATTAAGTAATGCATGGAAGAAGGGAGGCTGTAGCAGATGTACTGTTGTAAGCTGGGGATGAAACTGACAGATTGTGTTTGAAGGAGCAGAAGGCAAGGTAAAGGTCTACAGTTAGCCTCCCTGCTTCCCTGGCTGAAGTAGCCTGCGGGTTCCCAGGGAGTGCCTGCTGGGGGCTGGGAGATGGGCTAAAGCAAAGACTTGGGGGAAGAAAGTTAAGAGAAAAAGATCTGTAGGATCCAGTACTTCAGGTGCTCTGATATAAAGGTAGGGAGAGACTAGAGGTAAAGATATGCAAATAGCCTACCTGTTTCCCTGGCAGGTGTGGCCAGTCACAAGTTTTTATCTTTATTATAAATCCTATTTTTGTGTTCTTTGGATAATTTTTTATTATATATCAGACATCAATTCTGCCTTGTAAGTAGCAAATTTCATTTTGGTTCAAGGTTCTTTGTTGTTGTTGTTGGTTTTACATATTGTTTCCTTTCTAAATGACACAAAATAATAATATATATTTAGGGAGAACCATGCAATGTTTCAAAACCTGTGTACATTGTATAGTAATCAATCAAGATAATTGACTTATCACACAAATGTTTATCATTCCATTGTGTTGAAATACTCAAAATCCTCTTTAGCCACAATGAAACGTACACTTAGCTCTTGTCGACTATACTTATCTGTGCTATAGGATGTTGGAAGTTATTCCTCTTATCCGACAACACATGTGAACCTGGTCACTAGTAGTCAGATACTTCATCTTCCATTTGACATTTTTTAGTTTTGTTTTCTGAGAGACAATGCCATCATTTAGGACACATTGGTCTTCATGAGCCTCTTTTTTGGTATTTGTCAGACATATCAGAGTAGTCTTTGGGTTAGAGTGAACTTACCCCAACTAGAAGTAATACCTTTCCAAGATACTATAACCAACACCCCCTGTATCTTGGACTTTCCTCCAACCAGTAAGACCATGTACTACTTGCTGTGATGGATTCTGCACTTGCTTAAACAGAGGACAGGACAGAAGATTGGAGAGGGGCCTTCAGACCTCTAGAGACCTGACCTCTGAGCAGCTCCCTCCTCTGCCTAATTCTGAACTGAAAACTTGCATTGCATGGCTGTCCTGTCAGCTTTGTCATCTCAATTCAGAGGGACTTTTAGGCACTCCTTGGGTTCTCTGTCCTTGCAGGATGGCCTGGAAACTATTCTAGGCAGTACACCAGAGCATGCAAAAGCCTAGCCCATTTGCTTTGATTCTCTCAGGAGGCCTCTGAAAACCATTATTTAGCATATTTTTCTGTGCTGCTAGTTGTCTAAGGTGGTAGGGTGAATCTGTTTTCTGTTACTATACCTTAGCCATAGCACAAATACTAAAGCAGGGTTGTTTTATTTATTTTTGTATGTTAGTCATGTACCCAATATTACAATGGTCTCCAAGGAATTGAAGCTGCACAATATAGAGCGGGGCATTCTCTTACCTGTGTGCACTGTTTGTCTTCATCTATATGTGCATATTAAACTTTTATATTTTATTTCGTTTCTGAACCACTAATCTTCTGCATCCATTACATTTTTCCTTTAGTCTTTGCAGCAATTATTTTTAATATATGCATATTTTTGCATTGACTGGAGGTTCCTAATTTACTTACTCATCCACTAATTTTTGAGTAATTAGGTTGTTTGCAATTTTCTCTGTAGATAAAACCAAATGCAGTTCTCTTTCTCCCTCCCTCTCATCTCTCTCTTCTTCCAGCTCCTTCTCCTCTCTCCCTCCCCCCTCACCATTGTCTCCCCCCTCTCTGAAATATATTCCTCTGTAGTTTTGTATAAGAAGAAAAGTCCTGATAATGTGATAAAGTCAGAATGCCATTTTCTCCATGATTTTCTTTCTCTGCTGCCTCCTTGCACTCTCTTTCCCCTTCCTCTTCATTCTCTTGTTTACCTCTCCATCCTTCCTGAGTTTCTTTCTTCCCAGCAATCATTTATTGAAGACAGTGTTGGTGGCACTGTGCTGTTAGGATGCTTTTGTTAGTGGCACAGATAATTTCTTAGGTAAGAGCCATAGATAGTTGCCTTACCATGAAGGAGGATGGGAAGGGTTCTGATCCTACCCTCCCCAGGCATCCCACACATCTCTCCCAGGGAGTAAGAGTCAGAAGAAGGAATCAACAGCCCTGTGGCAGTCCCTCCTGCACTGTGACATGATGCAGGGCCACATGGGGAGTTTAATGTGGATTCAAGACCAGGCTTTACCACCGGCTAGCTGTTATGCACAGGCAAACTGGTTAGTTTTCCCAAGTCTGAGTTCTAATCTCGAAATGAGGATCGAAAAGCCCCATGTAGCTGTTGGATACTCCAAGTCAGTGCACTGAAGTTCAATGCCCATAAATAATAATGGTATTGCTTACTAACTACTTCATATTGGGTGATGTGTAACTACTTTTGAAACTTTTTCCACTTGTGGGTGCCCTTTGCCTGAGGAATTTGTGTGTCACCCTGAGATACAAGTGTATAGGTGTGTACAAACCAAAATAAATGAATATTTCTGGTATGCACATTTCACAGTTTTTGAAGACAAAGGCATTTTTCATACTCGTCAGATGAAAATGCTTGTTTATTTTTACATTAATCTTGGCTGAATATTTGATTAATATTGATTGATACTTTGGTTTTGTACTTGCTAATGCTAAGAACACTGCTTTGTACAAATATATACTTCAAGATGGCAGAAGTGTGTTCAGGGCTTTTTAGAAACTGCTAGAAATTCTGTCTTAATCCCAAACCAAAGATCATTTAACAATTTTTAACAATGAAATCCAAGTGAACAACACAAACAGCAAATTTTAAAGCCAAACATTCTAATGCAATACAATCCAAAGATTTACTAATTTGATACTTACATGTTGAGCAGTGATGGAAAGCCTTTGTTACCAGTAATTAAATCATTATGTTTCTCCAAGAACAAAAAACTTTTTCTGCACAGTGAAGACACGCAGTTCATAGCATGCAGGAGCTTTGACTCTGAGTTCTTTCAGGCAGCTTCCATGGTTGCTGATAGTGTGACACTACAAACATCACAAAGCCCTGTGTGTTCAGACCCCAAGTATAGTGGCACCATGGAAACAATGTGAGAAGTGTATTCATTTAAGAGTACCTGGGATTCCTTATGCATCTGATTTTTAAAAATACTTTTGGTCTTTGTGTATCCAGAAACCTTTTACTGTGGTCAAATTGTCTATGACTCCACATTCAGTTGTGGCTGTGGTCCACAGCTTAAAAAGCGGGGGGTTAGACAATACCTCAGACTTCAGTTTACAAAATGTATAGGAAGATTTTGTGTGTGTGTGTGTGTGTGTGTGTGTGTGTGTGTGTGTGTGTGTGTGTGTGTGTGTACTGCATGCATGCAAGTATGGGAGCCTGTACTCATGTCCTGATGCTTGCAGAGGCCAGCACAGGACATTAGGCTTTGGCCTTATTGTGTTGACACAGGATTTATTACTGGAAGCTTGCTGGTTTAACTAGGCTGGCCAGTGAGCTCTCCAAATGTGCCTGTCTCAGCTGCTTGTTGTTAGGGTTGCAGGTCATTTGCAGCTACCACCAGCTTTTTATATGAGTGCTGGAGATTTGATCATGCCTTCATGCTTACAGATGAAATGCTTCCACTGAGCCCTTTCTAGCCTCCTGCAGAAGGTTCCTTTCTAATGTCCTAAATAAGTGGCAAGTTTGTACACAGTCCTAACATTGACCCATATATTCCACTATCAGTGACACACTGAGAAATGCTTCCAGAGCCTCTTCTGGGTCAGGTAGTTCTCTTTCCTAATTTCCCCCCTGTCCTGAGTTAAAAATACTGTTAACTTAAGCCTTAAGATTCCTCCTCTCTTAAACAGGCTGTCAACCTGGTCAATAGTCAACAACCCATTGAGCAGTTGTCCATCTGCACTAATGAGAAAACATAGTATGAGACTTGGGTAGAAATTCAGGCTCTGACATAGATAAAACTTTGTGTTGAAGGAGGAACAAAACAACATACTGAGTAAGCAAATCAAAAAAGTCAAATAGCAAATGTAGTCCTAATAAAAGAGATCTGGGTCGGGGTGGGTGGGAGGGAAGGGTTTCCAGTAGGAATAGAAAAAAAGATTAACATTTAAAAATTGTTTCTGTTTCCAGAAGTAAGTACTTTTAAAATTGTACCAAATGCCAACTGCTGTGTCCTACTAAGAATAAAATTTATCTCCTATGATATTCTGGTAGCTAACCAATCAGAGGGGCACATAGGAATAGCCCTTGACTTGGAAGCTTCCCTTCTTGGCTGCTAATGACAGCCTTTTCTGTTTTTCTTTCTTTCTTTTCTTTGTTTTTATTTTTTTTTTTGAAACAGGGTCTCTCTGTGTAGCCTTGGCAGTCATGGATCTCACTCTGTTGACCAGGCTGGCCTTGAATTCACAGAGATCAATCTGTTTATGCCTGTTAATGCTGGAATTAAAGGCGTGTACCACTGCCCAGCACTTCACTATTCCTTTCCTGAAGGCTTAATTCTCTGTTTCTAAAATCCCATGTCCTATATTTGGTGGATTCTGTGTTCTGTGCCTGTATCAATGAGAACAAACACTGAAAAGAATTTTATGAATTATTAAATCCAGCCCTTATGATTTACAGATACAGATGATAATGTACATGTAACTTAACTTATTTTCTGTTATTACCGCATAGCACCAAAGGCTGGGTATTTCATCAAGAAAAAAAGGTTAATTTAGTTTGGCAGTTTGGGAGGATGAAAGTCCAAGATCAGGCAGCCGCAGCTGTTGGTCTTTTGGTGCCAGTCTTTTGTCTACACATGTGAAATAATCTCACATAGAAAGAGTGGGTCAGGGTATCCTCGTGACAGAGAAGGTAGTCAAAGACCAGAAGATGGCATGATGTCTCTTAGAGTGGCCTTTTCCCCAGAACTCCTCTACCCCTATGTGACCTAGTTCACTCCCAGAAAGCAGCATTTACCAGTCTTGAAGGGAATCATGACATAGTCATCTTCCAGTAGATTCCACCTCATAAAGATCCAACTGCCTTCCTGGACTGCACTGGAAACCAGACTTTCACACCCTGAAACTTTGGGGACCGCATCCAGACTGTAAGCCACAGCCTGAGGTGTTATTGCTAATAATAAAATAAAATGATGATGATGATGATGATGATGATAACTATAATGATAGTTACGTGAATGGAGGGAAATATGAAGAAAAAATGAAAAAGATTTTAAATCATGGATGCCCCTCGGCCTGGTGTGATGTGTGAGGCCTTGGGCTTTGTGCTGTTTGGAGAACAGAGAGGATCACTCCCAGGTATTTTAGTTCAGTATCAGGTGTTGACCAAGTATCACAAGCTGCTAACCACTTTCCCTTTGATCCACACCACTGCCCCCTAACCAGACTCAGAATTCCATGTCCAAGCACTGAGTTTATGACTCTTACAAACTCATCTTAGCTATAATTGCTGAAAATGAAGGAACATGAAATATCACCTGATGGTGCATTGAGGTGGACTTATTTCTACTTACATAGAATTCCTTCTCAAAATATGCAACCTCAATCAAGTCATCTAGAAGCACTAGATAAACCAAAGTTGAGGGATAATATGTAGAACTGACCTGTGACCTTTAAAAAATGCCTATTGTCATAAAAGAGAATATTAAGAGGCTAAAGAATAAATCCAGGTTGAAAAGAACAAAGTTATATGATAGCTAAGTGTAATGCATGATTCACAATTAGATATTGGGCTGGAAAAAAATGCCAGAAAGTATTTTTCTTGAGTCATGTATTAGTTGGCACTGGCTGCCATAACTAAACACCAGAGGCCGAGTGGGTTAAACAATAAAAATTTGTTTTCTCACAATTCTGGAATCCAGAAATTCAAGATCAGGATGCCAGCATGGCTAAATCTGCTAGAGACTCTCTTCCTGCCTTGTGGGCAGCCATCTGGCTGTGTTCTCACATGGTGGAAAAGCAAACTCAGTGCCTTTTCTGAGAAAGCCACTAATCCCCTGAGATCCACAATGCACCTTCATAATATCATCTAAACCTAATTACTTCAAATACTGTCACATCAGGGGGTAGAACTTACATATATAAACTTGGGGAATACAATTTAGTTCCTACTGGAACTACTGGTAAAACCTGCAAAGACTAAGCTGACAAATAGTGCATTTTCAATGTTGCATGTTTTTAATTTGATAATTCTATGGTTATGTGAAAGAGCATTCTTCTTAGATAATCCATACTGAAGTGTGGAAGAAGAGGATGTATATGTGGCTTGCTTTCAAATAAGAAGTCAAGGAAGACTGAGATTTTTCTTCTGCCATCGTGAAAAATGACATCAAGTCATTTGCAGATGAATGAACCTTGAGGTCATCACATTAAGCAAAACTTTATCCAGACACAGAAAGAAAAGTAGCATGTGTTTTCTTTCATATGTGGAAACAAAACATGCCTTGAGTATAGAAGACAGACTTTTTTAAAGGATAGTTGATGGACTTGGGGAAAGGGAAAGAAGAAAGGAGAACGAGACAGAGTAGGTGGGTCGGTGAACACAGGCCACAGCACAGCACAGCATCGTACAGTTAACACAGCTGAATAGCTATAAAAAAATAAAACAATTCTATGTGTTTTCAGATTAAGGGGGAGAGAGAATAATAATGTTAACAATTGTCTAAGACATACAAAGACACACAGTGATTTAGTTTACTCTTACAATTCTTGGTTTAAAATTATCTGAAGATAAACCCTTGGAAATTTACTTAAATTCATAGGCATCTTTCCTGTGTTGGATGGGGGTAGGGCAGGACTCATAAATGAAATGTCACACACGTCACTAATTTGTGTCCTGAGACATCACCAAGGGCGGAAATTGGATGGAGGTGACCTAAGAGTGAGACTGCTCCTTATGTTCCTGGACAGACATTTTCGTAGTGACCAATTTGCAAAAGACTCGATTTTATTGCCGATCAGCTATTAGGGTGTCTACAAAGCGCATGCTTAAAACGGCCTCTGTTAAATTCTCTATCCTTTCAAATGGGTCACATGTAATTGACGCTCTCAGTGCTATGTGTCATGTGCCCAGCACATACCAACTCATAAAAATGTCCTGAGGCATTAATTATCACAGCTAAGGAGAGTAAAGGCGGCGGCTCCTGCTAATTGTCAAAATCCCCTCTGAGGCTGCACACTGCCACACACACAGTTGGAGCTTGGAAAACATGAATTGGCGATGAAAGATGCCATTCCTCTTCCTTTGCTGGCAACAGCAGTGATTAAGATGGGGGAACACATCAAAAATCCCCTAGTGCCTGCCCAGGCACAGACACCGTAGCTCAACTTGGATTCTGAGCAAGTGGGGGGTGTCTTGCAACAGCGATCAGCAATTCCGTTTGATTTAGGAAGTGCTAATCAATAACAAGTTCAACTAGGGGAACTGCACTGGCTGAATCATTTTGCATCTGGCACCCAGGACTGACACACCCCAGCTGGAAGGGAGAGAGAGAGGCAGGGAAAGAAGGGATCAGAAGTATGTGGGAAAGAAACAAGTTCACGAAAATCCTGTAAACCTCTTTGTGACGTTAAAAATTGTTTCAGTTTACCAAAGAGCAAAACCTCACCACCAAGTGAAAGACAGAACACAAATGCAAGGCAAGAGTAGATAAACAAAAGGCCTTGCACACAGGGTCCCCAGGTGATCTGTCTTTGTCAAGGAACCCTTTACACATCAGAAGGATTCCCAGCCTCCGCCTGCTTGTCTCACATACTATTTCTATATCTTTCAGGATTTCTTTTTCTTTCCTCCAGTAAGCAGCAGTTTACAACACAAGGTTTAACTCTAATTTTCTTCAAAATGCAACCTGTGCAAGTTTTGAGAAAGGCTCATTTCTTAAATCCAACTGTAATGCTCATTTACCCTCAAGGGCCATTCTTTTTATAGATTCTGGCATCCGAGGGTGACAGATAACAATCCTGCAAGTCTACCCATTTCAATTAAAAAATAAAACCCAGGGAGATTGATGTGGGTTGTGTTCAAACTCCCTTCCTGAAGATGCAAAATGTGTATACTCTTCCAGGACCAGGGATCCTAGGGTGATGGCCATCAGAGGTTGGCAATGAAGGGGAGGAAGGATGTAGAGCTGGTCCGTGGGCTACGGTAGAGAGTCATCCACCCACAGGTGGATTTGCAACCGGAAAGCAAACCATGAGCCATGTGACTGTTCATCTGAAGAAGATACAGAGATGCAAGGCCAGGATGAAACAAAGGGAAGAAAACAAGGAAGATGGTGACAAACCAAGGCAGGAAAAGCACCTGCCCTGCCCCTGGAGGCCTCTCATGGGCATAGGCTCCTATCTTGGAATGTTTCTGGTTACCACCATGATGAAAGATACAGATGAGGAGGGAAAGAGAATATTCATGCAGAGTAAAGAGCCCAGGATTCTGAGGAAGACATGAGTAGTTACTACTGCAATAATTCTACAGAGCTAATTCATTTCTGATTGTGAAAATAAATAAAAATAGACCCATGTATATGGTGATGACTTTTCAGGCATTTTACTTGGCTTTTGCAACTTTTTTACTCTAAATTGATGTTTTTTATCAGTTAAAAGGAAACAAAAATAAAAAACAATGGTGATATTGGGTGGCTCTGGCACACTCCCTCCTAGAGAGATAGAGAGCACCACCTCGGCAGTTCTAGGGACTGCTAGTTTATCACATCTCTCTAGTTCACTGAACAATATGGTCTCAGTGATTTATAATCATGACAATATTTTAGTCTGTCTGACAAATGCCCCAACTATACCATGCTGAGTCCCTCGAGGGAAGACCACTAGGCTTTCCTTGACGTACATGGAAGGAAAACAGAGGAGTCAGGCAGATGCCCAGTTAACTTGTCAGGAGTCTCTCTAGTATTAAGGCTTTCATGATGGCTGCTGTTGGAAGGTGAAGGCAAAATATCTTCTCTTTGTGAACTTCATTCTCTCCAGAAGAGCCCCTCCTTTCTACGAGGTCTCAATATGCCCTCCTGTGAGGTCACTGGTCGCAACCTTGTGATTGTGACATCATGGTGGTTCTACGAAATGTGGAGAACTTCCGAGTTTTTTGTCTTCATTTTAGGCCTTAGCCACAGTTTTGATACAACAGGAAAAATAAAATGGAACATGTGTGTTGCAGACCACCCATCAACTCTGCTAAGTCTACATCTTGGGGAGGCTCTCTCACATGTGTGTGAAGTGACAGCTACAGGAATATTTCTAGTGAAAAACTAAAAGCAATCTAAAAGTTCACAATCATGGAAGGGACCAATAATGTGTGAAGTGTGCTGATAGTGAAGCGGGTATCCATAGGAACATACAAGTCTGCACAGGTACTCAGAGTTACTGCTGTTTACAGTGAGCCCTGTATGTTCAGGCTGGGACCCGAACAAGGTCAGTTAAATTCTGTGTATATCACAAACCAATCATTTAATTGAATACATTATGAAGGAAATGAATAAAGTCACTCTGGATAGATATAGTCACTATGTGCACAATAAAAGATGTATGGAAAGAAAAATGATTCGGTTGTGTGTAATTTTTAAAGCACAGGAAAGTCTATTATGTGTATGTGTGTACTGAGGTATGAAAGCATGGCTAGGAAATGCCACACCAAGCTCACAACAGAGATCTCTCCAAGGAGGAAAGAGAGCAGGATGAGAAGACTACTAAACATGGATTTAACAGATATTCTGTATTTTTTCTTTTGAGAACATATCTCAGCCAGGAATGGTGACATGTGACTGTCATTTAAATACTTGGAAGGAAGGGGCAAGAGAGTCAAGAGTTTAAGGCCCACCTTACCTATATCCTGAGTTTGAGAGCAGCTGAGCTACATGAAGTCTTGTCTCAGGAAACCAAGAAAGAAAGGAGGAAACAGAAGCAGAAACAACAAAAGAAAAATTGGTGCTCTTCATTAAAAGACATTATCAAAAGATGAGAAGACAAGCTACAGGATGAAGAGATTATTTGGAAGTTATCCATCCCATAAAAATTCAATATTCAAAGTAAGTAAAAACAAACAAAATCCCACATGAAACTCTTAAAAACCAACAACAAAATGGCAGCCCCGCCTTTAAAGAATGGCGTGAAGTTGAATACGTATTTCTCCAAGGAAGATGAATGAAAATGTGCTTCCCATTAGCCACAGGGTAAGTGTAAGTCAAGACCCCATAGCAATGGCTGGAAAGGCATTAAAATAATAAGCAACTAGAAAAGAAAAGAATCAGTGTGGGTAAAGGTATGGGAAAATTGGAAGCCTCCTTCCTTGTTTGTACATCTGCCTTGAGAGACAGTGTGATAATTTAAAAAAAAACATAAAATTATACAGCAATTTCACACCTAGTCATATACCAAAAAAATAATTAAAATCAGGACAATTGTAACATTAGCCACAATTACAAAAGATGGAAACAACTCAAGTGTTCATCAACGACAAATGGATTTTTAAATGTGTCTATACAAAATAGAATATTATTTAGCTATAAAAAGAAATGAAGGGAGCTGGAGAGATGGCTTAAGAACACTGGATGCCCTTCTAGAGATCCTGAGTTCAATTCCCAGCAACCACAAGGTTACTCACAACCATCTATAATGAGATCTGGTGCCCTCTTCTGGTCTGCAGGCAGAACACTGTATACATAAATAAATCTAAAAAAAGAAATAACTTTTCATGTAAGCTACAATGTACATGAGCCTTTGAGACATTTTTCTGGGTGAAATAAGTTACATTCAAAAGCACAAATAATGCACATAAAGTTCTCCTTTTAAGAAATATCTAGAAACTGGGAATTCATAAAGCAAGCTTTCTTGGGGTTGGGGATTTGGGATTGGGAAATTATTGATTCATTATGACTGACCTCTGATTGGATGATGAAAAGTCTGTCTGGATGTTATCTCAATTGGCTTCTCCATTGCTGTGACAAAGTATGACCAAAGGAAATTTGCAGAGGAAAGGGCTTTTCACATTCTATATGTTAGAGTCCGCCATGAATGGAAGCCAAGGCAGGACTCAAGCAAGAACTTGGAGGCAGAAACTGAAGCAGAAATCATGGAGGAATGATGGTTACTGGTTTACTTTTCATGGCTTTCTCTGCCTGCTTTCTTACACAATCCAGGACCATCTGCCTAGAAGCGATCCTGACCACAGTGTATTGGGAACTGAGACTTCCCACATCAATTTTTAACCAAAAAAAGTGCCCCCCCAAGAAATGCCCACAGGCCAGTCTATTAGAGGTAATCCCTCAGTTGAAGTTCCTTCTTTCTAGAAGACTCTAGTTGGAGTCAAGTTGGCAAAAACTAACCAACACAAATATGGTAGCCACAGTGTTACAAATATAAATCATGTTGAATTATAAGTATTATAAGCATCTTAAATGCTTATAATGGAAAAATTTGTATTTTATATAATTTACCATAATTTTAAAAAACCAAGTGTGATGATGCATGCCTGTAGTCCCAAAACTTGGGAGCTAGAGACAGGAGGATCAGGAGTTTAAAGTCTGTCTTGGCTACTCAGAGAGTTTAAGACCTTATTGGCTAAGGAAGACATGTCTCAAACTAAATAGCAACAACAAAAACAAAGCAAAGGTACAACAACAAAACCCAATGCAATATGCCAAACCCACATGTGTGGTCTAGCTTGTGGCTTGTTTTGCTTTGTTTGTCACCGGGACTGCCTATATGTCTAACGGTGCTCAAATTCACCACTTAGCTCCTACATACTGTATTATAGGTGTCGACCACTGTGCCGCTCAACTCCTACACTTTAAATGGGTGAATTAATTATGTGAACTATATCCCAACAAAACTTTTTAAAAAGTATGCAGGAGCACGGCATAGTGCAAATGCTCATTAATGCACTGAAATGAGGTCAAGTGTACTTGCTTTGTTGTTATTCTTTGTACCTGTCTGAAATGTAAATGTAACTTTCCAAATTAGAACACAGGAGGCAAAAAGAAAGTGAGTGTGGAAATGATATCCTAAAGAGGGCATAAGCATTGAAGAAGAAGAAAATGACACAAGCAACAGCGTCCACCCCCTGCATTACAAAATGCGTGTCTACTTTTAAGCAGGTCAACTCTCCGCCCTATGTTCGATGTTGATGCTCTTGAGACTGCCAATTAAGTTTGCTTTGAATAAGAGGGTGGAGTTAGCTACTAGGGGACCAAGATTAGCCATAGAGGTTTTGGAGGACGGAGGACAGACAGAAACAGGAAGTAGTAGGGCGGGCTTAGAGTCTTTGCCTTTGGGGATCCAGGAAAGGGAGAGGAGGTCATTGGTGGCTTCTCCAATGCTTCTCTAACCATTCAGGTTCTTACGTCTATATCTGACTCCTCAGTTTTTATTGATAGAGAGTAATTAGATAAATGCTTCAGAACTAAGAGGGTAGAGTTCTCCGGGAGGCCTTTGTCTGGCAAGGTTGCTGTGAAGGGATTAGAACTCACTGTGTTCAGCTGGGAAAGGGTGAGATCAGGAGTTGGTGTAGAGGTATGAGGAAGGAATGGGAGTAGAACATTCATTCACAGATCATTCAACACAAGACACTAGGTGTTAGGAATAAAGCACATGATGAACCTTAAAGGATTCATGTCGGAGAGGGTGGCCAAGGTAGTGGTGGTGGGGGGGCGGTGAACAGGACATATGCCAGGCAGACAGAGCTTAGTAAGATGTTTTATTAAAAAGGTAAAGGGGGAAGGAAAGAGAAAAGATTCCAAGAGACACGGAGACAGAGAGAGGACAGAGTAGAAGAGCTAGACAGGTAAAGTCCTGTCTGCCCCAGGGGAACAGCAGGAGAGAGGGAAAGAGAGAAGCATAAGTGGGCAGGGTCTGTCTTTTAAAGGGGTCCTTTGCACCTGTGTGCAGACTAGTAGTCATGGAAACCTGAGATGACCAGGGTACTGCCTGAATGCATTCGGCCAGGTGACAGGAGCAGGCCCACATAATGCTTGAATCCTTACACTAGGGTAACCCCAGATGCTCTTCCTAGAGTTCTGGAATCACAGCTCCCACTTCTGCCCTTGTATTATGTATAATCTAATGTTTCAATGGTATCCAACTCAGAATGCCAGGGCCTGGTTCACAGGCTGCTGGACAAAGGCCAGGCTAAATCTTCTGTGGTTGGCCTGAACTCTGAATTGTGCATGGAGATGACAGTACAAGCAGAGCTGTGATAAAGGTGGTAATGTCCCAAAGTGTCAGTAGACATTCCATAATACATATAGTCTGCTGGGCTGAGGGTAAATCCAACAGGCTCCGTGGCACCAACCACCCCAGGACACCTACCTATATTGTGGATCTTAAGAGTCTTCAAGCAAGTGCCGCTCTGTTAGAAAACTCTTCAGTAATCCACCTGCCTCCTAGCGTGGCTGGAGCCTGTGGTAGAAGGTACATATGGCTTACTGAGCTGGCCTCTCAATAATATATGCTTTGAAGCTCCGTGGTCCTATTGATCCTGAAAAGGGAGCCACTGCTTATTGACTCTTGCTTTAAGCCTTCAGGACTTCGAATGTATTTGGACCAAGCATTCTTGTTCCTCCTAAGCCCCACCAATGTGCAGTACAGGCCCTGCTTTTCTTGGAGTCCTCAAGTCAATTGAGGGGACTTCCTGTGAGTCCTCCTATACCCTAGCATGTCCTGTCTGCTCCAAAGGTAAGAAAAATTGCAGTCTCATGTGTCCTCCTGTGCAAGTCTCCATTCTCTGAAAGCATTAAATTCTATTTGCTTCCTTCATAACCTGTGAGCACCATGTTCTTGCACAGTGACCCACTTACTTATAGGAAAACAATCACTTCTAGTAACAATTTCTTCTGCACCTAGGAAAGTCAGTTTGTTTGTCAAGTGTTCTGATTTTTTTTTTTAAATTCAAGAACATTAATACTAAAAGTATTCTCATTCTTTTGTTATTTTATGGTTATGAACTGTCATCATGCAGAGGTCACAGAAGCCCTTTTACATAAGTTTTAAGAAACAAAACTTAAATTATTTGGGGGAATTAGTAGTATCAACTAAAAGCCAAAATAACTGACATCTGAAAGCAAGAGTAGTTTTCTTTGGATCTATTGTTTGTCCTAGAAGCTTAATTATAGCACAGGAGTCAGTGGAAGACAACAAACATCTTAAAGGTCCCAACAAGATGGAAAATTCAATTAGTGTAGCTTGTGTATGTTTCAAATACTTAACGATTCATGTACAATTTCACATCAGCTGTCTTAAAAAATACACTATGACCTCTGGTAGTAGACCAGTATTTATCCCTGGCTTATGAATAGACCTTAGGAACCCATTCCTAATGGAGGGATGTTTTCTTAGCCTGGACACATGGGGGAGGGCCTAGGTCCTGTCCCGGATGATATGACAGACTTTGGAAATCCCCCATGGGGGGCCTCAACCTCCCTGGGTAATGGAGAGGGGGATAGGGTGAAGGAGGAGAGGAGAGGAGGGAGAGGGAGCTGGGATTGACATGTGAAGCAGGCTTGATTCTAATTTAAATAAAAATATTTTAAAGAGAGAGAGAGAGAGATACCCTAGGAACCAGCCCTGAGGTCATTCATGTAGGGGAGCTGACTCCACCCACTTGCCTGAGGTGGGTGGCCCCAGGGGCCCAGACTGACCAGCTTGGCTACTATCTAGGCCTACAACCAGGCCTTGGGTTGAGTCACCCTAACATCTAACTCATCTAGGACCTTTGGAGCTGGTAAACGGACTAGTTCTGTGGAACAATACCTGCAAGTTCTCCGAGACTCATGGCAGCCACAGGATATCCCAGAGGAGTTCTGGTGAGGATCCAGTGATGACGCTGTGCCAGAAACCAGAGGTCTTGAAGCAGACCAGTGACTCATTGCAAGAGACATGTGCCAGTGAAACTGATTGGACAAAGAGGCCCACTGTATGACACACTGAAGTCTCCAATGCCACCAGGAGGAATGAAGAGATGCTGGAGAAGCAGGAAAGGAGGAGAAACAAAGAGATTTTTCTGTTTTTGTTGTTTTGGGTTTGTTGTTGTTGTTTTGCTTTTGTTTACTTCCTTGCTTATTTTGATTTGTTTCCTTACTAGGGAAAGGGGCAAAGCAGCGATGAGGCAAGAACAGGAGGGGTTGGGAGGTGAACGGAACTGGGATGCATGATGTGAAACTCCCAAAGAGTCAATAAAGAAGTTATTTTCAAAAAGATACTCTATAGCCAGTCAGGACTTGGTAGTCCATGGGGTCTTTGTATTCCAAGTACTAAGAACAGCATACCAGGGCCAAGGAGATGTCTCAGCCAGTAAGTTGCAGCTGCATAAGCCTGATCACTTGGGTTTGATCACGGGAACCCAGTATAAGCTTAGTGCATAACTACAATACCAGCACTCCTAAGGCTCTACAAGAAGCAGAGATGGAATCTGTAGCACAGCGGAATAAAGGAGAGAGCCTGCATCAAAACAAGGTGGAGGGAGAGAGCCTGCATCAAAACAAGTCTGAAGGAAAAAGCCTGCATCAATATAAGGTGGAAGGACAGAGCCTGTTGTCAGGCCTGACTTTAAATCCAGCTGCCATCACTGTCTAGATGATCTTGGGCAAGGTATCTTACATATGAATCAGTTGTAATATCTTAATGTCCCTGAACACTGACTTCCTAGACCTACTAAAAACAGGGTTACACAAACTCTGACCTCAACAGAAACCTATTCTCTCATAGTTTAGAAAGCTACAATTCCAAAATCATAGCTGTTTTCTCCTTGGGGCTCCTGGGAAGGTTTTAGTAGTTAATAGAAGTCTTTGGCATTTCTAGGGTTGCAATGTTTCTTCAGTCTCTAGCTGGTGCCCTCCCATGAGACCTATTCATAGTGTACCCTATATTCACTCTTCTCTCTTTGTCTTATAAAGATGCCAGCCATTGGGTTTAGTTCACAACTTCATTCATTATGGTCCCATCTTAACATCATCACTTCTGAAAAATTCCAAATATTCCATTTACAGACACCAGGGAGTTAGAATTTGACATATCTTTTTCAGGGACAATTCATTTTAATATGCTATTTCCCTTTCCCCAATATTACAATGTTTTAAAAAGTATTTCTTCAACCAGTTTCGTAATCAGTATAATCATGAGATTGTATTTCAGAATCACAGACACAAAACTATCCTCTGATTGGAAATGCTTATTTTGTAATGTTTAGGGATGTCATGGGAAAGCATACTACTATGAGTTAAAGAAATTGCCAAGATTCAGCTATTCCTTCAGGTGAAAGTGGGACTTAAACTTTAAAAAGCAATGTGCTGCAAATGTGTGTTGCAATGGCCATTATTATCATACAGTGAATCTGGCCTTTCAGCCGTTTGTTGTTGTCATCAAATATTGGTTGGCAGCCAGCCAATGAGACTAACATTAATACAGGTCACAGAAACCTTCTTAGGAAAAACCATAGAGTGTGTTTTTAAATATCCATAGAGGGTTAAGCAACACACGGAACTAGAAAAGTTTAATAATAGCCCTCGATATGGGAAAAAATATAGGCACTGTTTCCTAAAATTTCAATTGGATTAATTTCAAAACCTTACCCAGAGTAAGAGCAGAGCAATATGCCAGATTCTTTGGCTATATCCTTCATTGTCAAAGCCTTGAATTATTGCAAAGACCTGAAGATTTCAGAATAATGATGATGTGGAGCAGTAACTTTCTATCACTGTGCAAAACGTGCAGAGCTATAAATCTTATTATAATACAACAGAGTTCTAGAAAGGCTTAAAGCCCTTTTAAAAACCAACTCAGCTAGTTGGGAAAATGAAGCATTTGCAATTTACTGATAGAAAAATTAAGGTTAATGACCTCGCTATAATCACGGCAGAGGGAAAGGTGGATTTGCTTGGCTAATTACATTGTGACTGATCTGGTCTACAACCTACCCTGTCATATTTATGTTTTAATGAAATATAAAAAAGTTTGCAAACATCTTGTCTGCCTCATAAGTGTTTCCCCCAGGACCACTGGAAGATCAAAAAAGGAAATTTCAAACATGCAATCTGGCAAAAAGAAAAAGGGAATCAAATAAACAACCCATGCTTTCCTATTTCACATTACACAGAGGCCAGCAGTGCACCGTTGTTCTACTCCTCCATCTCTCCCCTTCTTTTACTGGTTCAGTTATTCAAGGGATATCTGAAATTATGAATCAGAAGACTCTGACTTCTCCTTTCTCTTTTTATATCTTATTATTTATGTATCCCCCTTTAGCAGAATCCCTTACAAAATTTCAAAAGACTCTGGTCTGTTGCTGTCTGTTCTTTGTGCCCATTTCTTAGGAGTCGGACAACTAAGGTACTTGCCACCTTTTGGCTATGGTTAGAGTATGCTCCCTGAAAGTCTGTGTGAAAGACTTGTGATAGTATGATGGTGTATGGAGGTGGGGGGCCTTTAAGAGGTGGAGATGAGTGGAAGGTGGTTAGGTAATTGGGGCATTGCCTTCAGAAGGGATTCCTGTATTTGTCATAGGGTTCTAGTTCCCATAAGACAGTTGTTATAGAGCAAGACCATCCTAGGCCATCTCTCTGCATGGAGTCATTTCCCTTACTACTTTTCCACCATACAGTGGTACAACCATGGAGGCCCCACCAAAGACTGACAAGGTGGGTCTGCTGAATCCTGGAAACTCAGTCCTGAAAACTGTGAGCTAAAACAAACATCTTTTTTCTTTATAGCTACCCAGCTTCAAGGATTTTTGTTAAAGCGACCAAAAGCAGACTAATAACAACACAAAATCAATATTTCTTATCCGTGATGATGATCCTGGCTCTCCCTCTTTGTCCTTTGTCTTGCTGGAAGTAATCACTTCAGGGTATAACTCATCCAGGAGAAATTTATTCAGCCTCTCCTTGCTCTGCTCTTGACAAAGAACGAATAAAAGCAATTTAGGACAGTAGCAAATTTAGCAAAAATTCTAAAACAATTGTTTCCTGAAAACTGACCTGTTGAAAAATCTTAGAGCCTGAGGAAATGTGTCCAGTGCAATGTGTTTCATCTGTATTGCTGTTTACCTTGCCGTCCCCATTGCCATCCTTAAGGATTTCATCTGGTAGCAGGAAGAATGCCTGTGTGGGCTATTTCAAAGACTAAGTCTGCAGTTTCTCCTTGGTACACTTTTCTCTGGAGTTTTAGTTCAAAGGGCCAACATCAACAATGTCAAAACAAATGAAGAAAAAAAAACCAAATCCACCATGACTACCAGAAAAAAAGTGAGGCTCATGGAAGCATCACCTGACTGTGCTTTTCCAGTTCAGGAAGAAAGACTGTGTGCTATGCAGAAATCACAGTGTCAATATGGCTTTGGGAGCAGGGACTTAAAGGGGAGATCCCAGCACCAGATGTTTGATGGGTAGTTGGAAGGGAGGTGGGCTTGATCGGCATAGCAGATGTGAATAGAAATTGTTTGCTCTTGTATGCACAGGCCTAGTCTACTTCCACTAGGTAATGCCTTTCCCTGATCTGGGGAATGAGGTCCTAACAAAACTGAACTTCAGCATGGCAGCGGGTGGGTGATGATGCACACAGTGTAAGCAGATGTGGGAGTCAGTCCTCACCAGGAGGAACTGGTGTGAGCCGCTGTTGTGTGGACCACATGAAGCTCGAAGGGTCCAAAGGCTGGAAACTGGAGAGATTGAGGAGCACTTGTGATTCCCTGTTCCTCAACCCTGCTGTCCCAGGTGCTGTTGGCTGAGCTGACAGGTATGGCATGAGAATAGGTATGAGATGGTGAGAACGGTTTGGCTCTAGCACCTCTGAAGGTGGGGAGAGTGGACCCAGTATTGAGACCCTGATACCCAGAATGAGTAGTGGTTTTGAGAGACAAAGAGTAGGAAACCCAAGATTCCTCTTAGCAAATTCCCTGATAAATAACCCTGAACACCTGTCACATACCCAGAAGCCCTCAAGATGGGGCTTGTGCATATGTGTATTTCACATCCCAGTTCTGGACTTAGGAAGAAAACACAGCCCACGATCTGAGTTAGCCCATGAGTGTTGATTGGTTTTGTTGTTTTGTTTTTTTGCTACAGATGAGTATATCAAGGAATTCCATACCCATTTCTATTCTCAACTTCTATTCTGAACTCTGGTTTCAAAAAGAATAAAAGCCATGTTAGTATAATGCTTGTGAAACGAAGTGAAGCAAATAGGTTACATATTCACATTAAGCATTCCTCTGTATTACTGAGCATATCCCAGCTAACTGAACTCAATAACCATGTGAGTTTATGAATGGTTGTGTGCTTATAACATTTCCAACACTAAATAGCTAATATCTGTGTTGAATTAATATAGTATACTAATGTTTAGCCCTTCTTTTACCAAGGTTAATTGTTAATTACTCCAAGGCAATTATTTATATGCTTGAAAGTGCGTTTGCTGAGCCTGGGTCCTCCGTGCTGTGTGCTAAGATTTGTAAGAGGCAAACACACTTGTATAAAGGCAAATTAATTATTTAGGGAGGAAAGCCTTAATCAAGGCAGCAGGCCACTACAATAATTAGACTTCAGGAGAGAAAGAGGCAGCAGCATAATCCTGATAATTTCTTCTTCTTCCTTCTCTTCAAGTATCCGATCTGGATGGCTACCTGGGAAGCACAGAGTCCCATACACACCTCACAAACACTGAGGAAGGCCCACTGCTCCCAGCTGGTTCCCTCCTTTTTATCATTATAGCCAAAGGACTCTGAGACACAGATCACTTACAGCATGTTAGGACAAATAATCCACTTGGTCATTCCACAAGGCTCCAAGAAAACGGACCTCTAAACAATGACAGCTGGGAAATCCTAAGGCATCAGACAGCACAAATAGACGATTCTCCCCCTGGTTTCCAGAGCCTTTGAAAGCCAAAGGTATAGTCCACAGCACAACATGTGACAAGACATCTATTTCCATCCATTTGCTGGAAGCTGTTGAAAACTAGAACTATCAAATTAGATCAAATGTTTTAAAATAGGTTAAAATCGACCTTTTCCTTGCATTTGGGGTTCTGCCCAAAAAGTCTTGGGTCTCTGCAGCATGAATATACAATTCATCCTAAAAGGGACAGACAAGTCACCGAATGGTGATAATTACTGTCAGCAAAATAGAGAGCTAATTGTTCTAGGAACTCATGGCCCTCCATGACGAGGGGCTAGGCAAGAATCCCCAGGGTCTTTAGGCAGAGCCAGAGTTTGCTTCCTCTTGCAATTCTTTGGGATGTTTAAAATCACTTCATTTGTAGACACAGAATAATAGGACTAAAAAAATCCAATGGGAATTTTAGCAAACAAAGGTATTATTGGTTTTTTTTATTTTGTTCGTGGTGGATTTTTTGTTTTTGTTTGTTTTGTTTTGTTTTTGTTTTTTCCCCCGTGCTAACCATCTTTGAGGAATGAAAAATACAGAAACCCACAGAATGTCAAGCCCTGTGACTTCAACCTGGCTTGCCAGTGTGGATTGAGTCTATTTATTCTTAAGGTTCTCATCTTAGAGTGCCACCTCTCTGAGAGCCACCATGGACCCCTGGCTGCCTTTCTCTCATCATTAGTCCTCAGGATGTCCCCGAGAAGCGGGGAAGAGACAGCTTTCAGGATCTTCCTTTGTAGAAGGAGAAGCCAGGTTTGGGAAGGTTAAGTGACTTGCCCAAGGTTATTTAGCAAATTAGGAGAGGCCACTTGGGGACAGAGTTCCTAGTGCCTAGGTTCTGTGGCTGCTGCCAGGGAGCCTTAGCCACAGAGAGAGTCTTGTTAAAATGCTTATTAGTGTAGAAACAAAATAAGTTAATGTTTTAGTTCAGTTCCTCCCTTGTATTCCACCCCCCATACACGCGCGCGCGCGCGCGCACACACACACACACACACACACACACACACACACACACACACACACACGTCTTGGGGCAATGGGATAGCCCTGGATTAGAACTTGCAAATAAACTCACTGATTTGCTGCAGAAGTCTCAATGTATTCTATTGTTTTAGAATCGACCACACACAGGTGTCGTTCCGACTTCCTGTTCTCACTCCGAGAACCGGACTCATGTATTTATTCATTATGACCATATTTAAAGAGTTGCTACAAGAACAACCACTCCATTGATACAGACTTTCTTCTAAAAAAAAATTTTAAAGGACGATTTATTGCCGCCATCATAAGGGAGAATAAAGATGGCATATAATTCATGGAGGAGTGGGACGGCTCTACAAATCAACGGGGCTTTTGCAGACCGCCTTGGATTAGCATCCGGAATGCGGCTAGAAGATGCACTGCCTTAGTTCTCCGGAGCGAGTGGTGTCAAGGCCGGAGGAAGAAAGAAGCCACATCTTAAGGAACACATTTTTCTACTCAGTCACAGGGCTAGGAATAGAATAAGTTTCAAAAGGTGAACTCACACAGAAACAGTGCCTGTGGGGAGAAGTGACCTGTCCTGGGGAGAAAGAGAGAGACATATCAAAGTCTGAAAGGAAAGAAAAGAATACCATATTCTGGGCAAGTAATGCCTTCTTGCTTGTGCGCATGCAGCTTTGTAAGTACAATAGATGCTTTGGTAACAGGCTTGTTCCTCAGAGGCTGAGATTGCTTTCTTTCTTTTCTTTTTTCTTTATATTTTTTTTTAAGTTTTGAATTGCAAGTGCTCCATCTAGTGGCCAGTTCTCAAAACAACAAACCCATGGCGTTGCTGATGTCATCCTTTGGATGCAAATTACTTAGTTCACGATTTTTTTTTTTTTTAAATGACTAATGCTTGCATCAATCATAGCAAGCTATTGAGAATTTAACTTCCGGCAGCACACTTGGCAGTGGCTTTCAAATACTGAAAGTATCTGTATATTGGCAATTTAAATCACAGAATTTTCCACTGCTGAGATCAACTTCCCTGATTCATTATCTAAAATTTAATTATGTTGACAATATTTCTGGAGTGAACAAAATAGTCTTCCAGAAGATTTGCTAAATTTATGCTTAAATCCCATGTGTGTTCTACCGTGAAAATGGAGGTGCGTGGGGCATTTGGTGGCAAAGCAAAATGTCCTGAAGTGTTTTGGATTTAATGCCCTGGGTGGGGTTGCCTGTCCAGGGAAAGAAGCCGCTGCTGTCCTTATGGAGACAGTGGTATCTGCTGTGGCAAAACTGAGGACTCCAGGGCTGCAGACTGTGAACCGCACTGGTGACCACACGAAGGAAAATTCTCAGTGGTATAGGATGCCGTAGATAGCTGCTCTGAAGCTCGCTTTTGTGTAGTCTTTCCATGGTTTTTGGCACCTCTGAATTGCTATTTCTCTTTTCTTATAAAAGAGAACAGCTTCCTCCTTGTTTTTTTTTTTTTTTTTTTTTTTTTGCCCCATTACGTTAGAATTCTACACGATTGTATTCTGTGCTGTCTTTAGCTATTAACTATTATGAATGCCAAGTAGGAATGCTTTGTCATTAAAGTAATGATATAAAATATCTTTAGGATAAATTTTCAAAAAAGCCTGAGTTGTTCTGGGGGGAAAATATACAAAAATAAGCACAGAGTACATGTGGACACATCCACTATCGGGAAGAGGGACCTGTGTAGAGGGTGGTGGTGCCACAAACAGGTCACTGACACTTGGGCCACCCCTCACCCTGGGATTACTGGACATGTTACTGAATGTCTTTTGACTTACATTTGTCTCTCCTATAACGTGAAGGTTTGAGTGTAGGAGGGCTCAAAGCAACCAATTAGAAAGAGGTTGCTGGGGGCCAGAGACATGGCTCAACATTTAAGAGCACTGGCTGCTATTCCAAAGGAGCTAAGTTCAATTCCCAGCATCCTCCTGGCAGCTCACAACTGCCTGTCACTCCAGTTCCAGGCAATTCAACACAGACATATATGCAGTAAAAACACCGATGTAAGACAATTAAAGTAAATGAATCATTTAAAATAAAAAAACAGCAAAAAAAGATTCTTAATGCAGTGCTTAAAGGGGATTATTTGGTTTGTGGAATAGCAATAGAAATGAAAGGAGCATCCTGAGGGGGGAAAAAAAACACAGAAGAGGGTAAAGGAACATGTGGTAATCTTGAGAATATATACCAAAACAACCAATTGTATCTTCAAGCCCCAAATGATAGTTATGTTCTCCAAAATCCTAGCTCATGAAAACTAATGACTCACCAAATGTAAGAACTATCAAAACATATAATTTCTTATTACAGGTTACAAGGAAGAGAGAGCTATTGTGCACTCCTTGCAGCCTCAAAAGGAACTGTACACTGCAGCTTCCGGGCCCTCTTCAGACAGAGTTTTCTTGGGCACAAGAAAAGTTTGCTGGGGAGTGCTGAGCCTAAGCTCCCAACCCTCACCGAGGAGAACATAATAGGGAAGCAAGGTAGTATCCACAGTGGGCTCTATGTCCTCCCTTCAACAAGCCCCATATCAAGTCCTGGGCTACCGAGCTGTGCACAGAGCCTCGTCCGCTCCTGGAACCAACCCTGAAATGTAAATGTGTCACACTCTGTCAACAGAAGTGGGAACCAGGGCTCACAACAAGTTTCTGGACAGAGGTCAGTTGGCTTTTAAGTGGCAAAGCCACATTTGGAACTAGGTCTCTGTGTCTGGAGAATGCTGATTATCTCGGTGAGGAAGAGGAGACATACCCTCCTGAATAGGAAGCTTTGGTCTCCTGTTCTCTCCATAACATACAAAGACAGTGGGTTGGGGGATTGGCCTTTCACCTCTCTGGAAGGACTTTAATCAGTCCTGATTCTTTCTCATGGTTGTTTAACCAGCCTGAGACTCCAGTAATTGTCCAATTACAGATTCCAATAATTCTCCCTAACCCATCCACATCCCTTCCCATTCATTGTCATTTGAACAGGGTTGAAGAGTGGAAAGCCCTCAGCCACAAATGGCCAGGCCATATGGAGGAGTGTCCCATTCCACAAGAAGAACAATAGATTCCTCCTCTTCTTCTTCATGTCCCTCTGGCACCTACAGGATACTGCCTTCTGCCAGGGCATATAGCTGTCCTTGTTCACCTCAGGCTTACTCATCAGCTGTGACACTAATTACTAGGTGAGAATAGCCAATTGTAAGAAAACACAATGGGCAACTGAATTCCTGCATCCTTCTGAAAGGGAATTCAACATAGCAAGTGGATATCATGTGTTATGCATAGCACTAGGCAAGGTGGGATAAGGAAGATGAAGAGGACCCTCCCCTGCTCCTAAGAGGTATAAAATAAATATGCTTACTACAAGATACTCTGGAGTAGGACGCCATGCTACATCTGTGCCTTGGGTTTTCTATATATTTGTAAAATAGGGAAAATACCCACTATCTAGGTATGGTGTTATAGAGAAAAACTCATGCTTAACACATAATCTAGTACCTAATAAGTGTCTCTCATGCACTGTCCTTATGGCTACCATCAATTGGATGCCATTAGTGTTAGATTCTGCTTTTCCAGGATCTGTGATGTAAGTACAACCTAAAGCATTATTGGCTACATATCTCACTCATGAGAGGGTGAAGCTACTATGATTTTATGAGAGGCCCATCAAAGTCACTTGATATTCAACTCTCCTCTCTCTCTCTTTCTCTCTCTCTCTCTCTCTCTCTCTCTCTCTCTCTCTCTCTCTCTCTCTCTCTCTCTCTCTCTCACACACACACACACACACACACACACACACATCTCTCCTCTCTCTCTAGCCCCAGGGTAAGAGGGGCTATGAGACAGACAGGGAGATGAGTCTTTTGAGAGGCTCTATTACAGTGCTTGGAGAAAATGATCAATGGTTCTAATTTAGCTCATGGATTGAGCAGGGGGGTGCTGTGGTTAGATCTCATAGGTTCATGTGTTTCAGCATTTGGTTCCCAGATGGCAGCACTATGTGAAGATGTTGTTGATTCCCTAGAAGGGCTTAACTGGAAGAAGCTTGTCACTGTGGAGGCAGGCCTTGCAAGTGATTGCCTGTCCTCATTCCAGACTGAATTTTCTCCGTGCTTCTAGTTCTGCTGAGGTGTGAGTAAGTCACCTCACCATATACAGGAGCCAATGTCCCCACCAGGAAGCCATTAGTCCAAATAAATCCTCCATTAAGTTGTTTCTGTTATTTTATTTTGCCACAGTGACAAGAAATCTAATCTATTAGATGCTGCATCTATTAGATACAAACCAGCTACTACTAGCATCTATTACTATTATATTAGCATCTATTTGATGCAAACCAGCTACTAGAAGTTTGGAGGAGTCCCAGACCCGGGTGTGGCCACTGCGATAGTGTGAAGCCATAGGACATAACCCACAAACACACCTCTCGTGAGTGAAACAAGGGCCCTTGTCAAAGAAACATCATACAGTGTGAGACTTTCATGGCCCCTGCCTTTCCACAGCCATCACACATGGACACAATCCCCGCCCCCTCCATAGAGTGCTACCCTCACCACGTAATCCACTCTACAAGCCTCCACAATGGTGAGAAATAAACTCTGTTTATAATAAATTATCAGTTGGAGGCATTGAGTTATAGAAGCAGTGAATGGCTGTTACAACCGTCATAGTCATTCCCAAGTACTGGATAATTTTCACTTAGAAACAAAAGGTTCAGTTCAATACAATTTCTAGGTCTAAACGTAGGATGGTCCATGATTGCCTAATATGCCTTTTCCACAATTGCCCCTTGCTTTTGTTTAAAACAAAGAAGAAAGTGATGTTGTATAGCATAGCAGTGGAAGGGCCACTAAACAGGTCTGGGAAGAATGTCCCTGGGCTCTGGGGACCCTGTTGGAAACCCCTCCCCCATTAGTAAGCCACCTCCCTAGTTCTCATTTCCTCTTCTGTGCAATGATGGCCCCTTACAGACTTAAAGGTGAGACTCATGTGGTGTTGTGTTTTGTTTTATTCCCCTAAGTTTCCCCTTCATTGATGAATCCAAGAAGATGGAGACGGTGGGAAAGAAAACCACTTATTAAGACAATGGGTTCCCAAGATACAGGAGCTGTCCCTCACCACACCTAAGCTGACCAGTGTAGACTTCACGATAACCAAGTGGTAACAGACAAATTCTTAAGTGGCAACAGGGGCCCGATGTCTTTCCTCTGCAAAAATGAAGCCCTGTAACTCTTTGGGAATTTGTTTTCAAAGACAATTATCATTAACATTATCAAATTTCTAAAACAGCAACAACAACAACAACATTTTTAAGTTCCTTTCTTATTAGACACGTGTGGCTCTATGGAGGACAATGCCATGTGTTTTCCATGGAGACAGAATAGAGAATTCTGTGACCTCAAACCTTAACTGTCTTACTCTGAAGCAACGGGGCCAGGTCTCAACCTCAGAGTTCAGAGAAGTTTAAGTGGACATTTGTCCTAAGAGATATCTTATCAGAAATATCATGTTCACACATGTTCAGAGAGGTGGAGACGTGGGTTAAGAAGAGGCCGTGTTTGTGGTTCTTTCCCCAGCATGATTCACCTAGAAATTTCCAAGGACTGGCAAGCTGCCACCCAACACCTAGGCAGAAAACACAACCCATTGAGCACAGTGCTGGGCAGCCAGCCAGGCCCACCCACAAGCAGAGAATTCATTCCTGCCTTCTCTTGGGGGCAATTGGAATTCACCCTCAATAAAACAGCCATGGCCCACCTATGGCCCACACAGTGTCACGGGGCGTCTGACGTCTCTCCTCACTCCACAGAAACAGCTACCAGGATGAATATCCTGCAGTTCTCCCCACCACACTTTGTCACAGCCCCTTAGATTAGCCTCCTGGCTTGGACTGTTCTGGAAGCTGGGTCCAACATTCCAAGCCACCAAGAAGCCTGATATCGCAGAATCTCTTCCTAGATTCCTGCTTCTCTGGGTTCCAAGTGTGTCTTGCTCATACCTCCAGCTTGTGGACAGGTGGAAGTCAAAACCACAGGGCCAAGAACTGGGGCCCTTTACAGAACTCTAAGCTACAGGTCACGGGCCTTAGGGGTGTGATTTGATCCTCAAAAGAAACCTATGGAGCATCAGATTTGGGGTCGGGTGGAGAGCAGAGAACTCGGTTTTGTTTTCCTCTTCTCCTCATGGGTGCTTGTATGGAACTAGAAGCTGTCACCAGCCTCTTCACTGGGAGTATGCTCTAGAAGGAAAAACATCAGGGTGTGTGTGTGTGTGTGTGTGTGTGTGTGTGTGTGTGTGTGTGTGTGTGTGTGTGCTACTATAAAATCGATACTTCATCTGACTTGCAAAACTAGTCTCTTCAGTTCTTTAATTTCATGGCTTTGAACAATACCCGTGCTTTGCACAAACCTAATTCTGGGTTTAAGTTCAGCAGTGAGCCTGGTAAGATGGCTCAGTGGGTGAAGGCTTTTGCTTCCAAGCCTGAGGACTTAGGTTCCATTCCCCATGGTGGAAGGAGAGAATTGCAAGTTGTCCTTGATGTCTACATGCCATGCCATGGCATATGCCTGCCCACATGTGTGCATATTCATGTGCATAAAGTATGTTCAATTAATTAACTAAATGTTTTAAAAGTTAAGGTCAGCAAGGCTTCTTTCGTGGTAAGATTCCATGAGGGTCTCAGAGAGGAGACTGAGAACAGCAGGCATTGCCCAGTCTAAGTCCCCTGGAGGAAGCTAAAGAGTGATGGCTATTGTTTTTACCTTCAGGGTCTTAATCAGATGCTCCGGTATCTCTTTCATTGGCTGTCCCCTTGTCATCCTTTATTGAAGCTGCCATTGCTTTAGATAATTGCATTCATCCTCCCCAGGCTCCCCCTTCACGAACCTTCTTGGAAGGCTGAGCTCATGACTCATGCTTCTCTGATACAAAGTGACTCTCTGAATTCATCAATACCTGACACAGGGCTGCCCCTGTCCCCATTAGGCACCGTATCATTGACTGGTTGGTTAATTTCAGAATTGGGTTTAGGGTCATATGAATTGTTACAAAATCTCTTTTGACATCAGGTTTGTTGAGCTCATCAGTTTATCCGGGATTCAGGAGCAATCTCCAGTGTTAAAGGCAGCCAGTGCTTGGGAATTCCTAGGTGTATAACACTGGTTGGAACCTTGAACACTCGAGCTGCTCCTCCAAGCATTTCCATTTCCTCCTCCCAGGCTCATGCTGTGCAAAGGGCTTTCCCTGATGTCCCTGGGCACTCCTTTCCTTCCTAGTAGCATCTGACTCTGCCTAATTAGCCAGAGCAAGGGCTGGTAGTGTGCCAGTCTCCCCTGCCCCTGTTCCTCTTTGTGTTAGTTGGGGTTTCTATTGCACTAATAAATACCATGGCCAGAAACAACCTGGGGAGGAAAGGGTTCATTCTATTTTACAGCCTGTAGTCCAGTCAAGAAAATACACCAAGGCTTGTCCATAAGCTGATCTCAGTTGAGGTTCCCTCTTCTAAAATGACTCTAGCTGTGTCAGGTTGGCACTAACTAGCTGGCACACCCTACAAAGGCAAAGCCACAGAACCCTGATGTAGCTGAGTCAGAACCGCATGCACTGTTACAAAGATTCCTTTCTTGTCCTGGGTGAGAGTCCATCCATAGTTCTTCATGACACAAGGTAGCAACCATAACCTCAATCCTCCCACCCTTGCACCACCTGATGACCCTCACGAAAGAGGCTTCCACTTCACAGAAAGAAGTGTCTCCTCCATGAGCCCTAGATGCCAAAGGAGGCTTTCCCAGGAGCAGCCCTTTTGGACTCCTACTCTCCACCCTCCCACCAGCTAGAATCCACAGATAGAAAGAGCCTTGGGGAAAGAACCTGTAAAGAGTGAGTTGGTCCTGCACCCCAAGTTCACATGCAGGGAGCATTCTCCTGCAAAGGCAGTATCTTCAAAGGACTGTGTGCTGCTTACTGGTATGGAAAATATCACGCCTATATTGTAGTGTTTACAGATTTGGTCTAGACAACTGTCTATTAGTGGATCAAGCCTGTCTTTCATCCAGTTTTGCTCACAAGACCAAGAGTCACAGTAACTGGGCCAAGCTTTATGTGTATGAATCGAAGAATCTCTGGCAGTATCAGGATGCGGGGGTCAGACATGCCTTTACTGAAGATGGCTGTGGGACAAGAGTCAATCCTGCCATTTGCATCCAGATCCAAATCCAAATCTGGATTTGAATGCCTGTCCTTCTTCAGTCATGGCAAGCTTCTATGAGACTGTTTGTTCAAGCATCGGTAAGATAGTGATAACTATGCTGTGACTATGGGGAGGGACCTCGGAACCAGTAGAAAGAAGCCGGTTGCATGTAAGTTCTGAAGGACTCACAAGCAACTCAAGAGGTTTTCCAACTCTGACAATGACTTTTCCTCTTTCCCAAGGCCAATATCTTTCTTCCCTTGAAACCTCGTGGTCCCTGTATATGTTTCTAGGGCTGCTCATATAATGGGCAAATATGTTCCTCTCGCCTTAATACTTTTACCCTTCATGCCAGAGTTCAGTGTACTGGGGACTGGAGTCACCTCCTTCACCCACCCCAGACAAGATGCATACAGGCATAACTAGACTTAGCAAATAAAAATTCTGCGTACTTCATTACATTTGAATTCAAGGTGGACAACAAATAACCACGTGGGATCTTCTTATTAAAAATTACTCATAGTTCATCTGAAATTGGGTTAGCTTGAAATTCTGTATTGTATCCCTCAAATCGCCCCACATCTTGGTTGCTTCAGGATCAAAGGCCAGGTCCAGGCTGACCATGGCTTGTCCTTCTGGTCAGCAGACCGCCTCTAATCTATCCCATCCTTCCCCCCCTCACCCATGCATCGAAACCACACAAACAAGCACCAGATGCTATCAAGGCAGTGTCATCAGCCCTACTGGATGGTAAAAGCCCCTCTACCTTGACTATGGGCAGACTCAGAATGTCCTTTCATGGGGAGAGGGGTCTCTCAGGGAATTAATTCTCCTCTTCCCAGGAACATACCTCAGTCAGGGATGTATCAGAGCTGAGAGGGTCTATAGCCCTGCTCTCCCTCTCTCTGAGGTGAAGCAGAGACCCAGAAATGGAAAGCCCAGCCCTTTGCAGAAAGGGGCACTCCTGGGAGAAGGGCGCAGCATCTGCTTGCTTTTGTGATGGCTGATTGTGATTGCCAAAGTGACAGGATTTGGAGTCACAATAGAAATAAACCCTGGGTGTGTCAGATGAGGGATTTTCTAGATTAGGCTAATTGAGGCGGAAAGACTCATCCTAAATGTGAGTGGCATGATTCCATGGACTGGGGCCCTGGGATAGATAAAATGAGAAATCAAGCCAAGCATCAGCACTCGTCTCTCTTTGCCTCCAAGCTATGGGAGCACTGTGACCAGCTGCCTCAGGCTCTCGCCACCATGACTTCCCCATACCGTCCAACTGTGAGCCGAAGTAAACCCTTCCTTCCTTAATTTCCTTTATCAGGTATTTTCTGACAGTAGTAAGACAAGCAATTAACAGACCAACCTATCAGGCCAGGAGCTCCAGGTGGGAAGAAGCAGCATTTTGTGCTCATGACAGGGGCTGGAACTCTGTCTCCTACCCTGAAAGCCCTCCACAGACTGTCACTGCTCATCTGTCAGAGCATCTCTCTAACCTGGCTCTCTAAGAACTGACTTTGGAGGAAATGGACCCCACAGTCTGTGAATTCCAAGTGCCATATGATACTGGGCAGAGCAAAGGTGTGGGGACAAGAGAACTGTCAGCTCCTTGTTTCTGCTTCCCCGTGTGATGCTGGAATGAATTGAATCTCAGTTTGCTCATTTGTAAAATGGGGTTGATGATGTCTAGAGTTGCTGAATAAGTTACATGAAATAATGCAATCGGGCCTGGTGCTGGGCATGGCACCTCACACATGTTAATCCAGTTCCCTGAATTTATTGTGGCAGTAAAACCTGGGTGATAACACACACTCTTGGATAATGTCGTCTGTGTAATAGCAGCCCTCACAAACACTCTTTGCTCAGGCGGCCCATAAACCACAGGGGATGGGGTAAGCCTCGCTAATTGATTCAATAGCCCAGACCTGCTAAGCCCTGTCTCTTAGCCTTGCCTTTCTCTCGATTTTCAAGATTGTTCTGCAAAGATTGCCATGAGCAAGGGTATCCAACCATACTCTTGAGCAGATCATACCAGTAATTTGCTGTGATGGATAGAGTGCTTCAGACTGCCTGTGTGATTGTGGTGAGCAGCTGCCAGAGCAGTGAGGCGACTGGGTTGAGGAAATTCAGACTCCTGGGGAGTGTGGTGCTGCCCAAGGCACCATCATTCCAAAATTAGACCTTTCCTCCACTCCATCATTACACGAGTAAGCAGTCAGAGCACTTCCTGAATACGGACCACAGATCAAAAGTGATTTATAGAAACATCCACATGTGTAGATGGGTGGCAGAGGGAGGAAGGGAGCCTGGACTTGGCCCCAGACCAGCAGCAGCCTCCTCAGCCACACACAACTCCAGCAAGATGACTGTTCTCCTCATGCCACAGGGACGGAGGAAAATTACAGTCTCTTGGGACAAAGGAATGGGAAGGTCTTACAGTTCAGCTCATAGAACACTTGCAGCACAGATTTTTAAACTCAACCGTGTGGTTGGGAGATAGCTCAGCGGATAAAGTGCACACCAGGATTGGGTCTACAGCTTGCATGCTCAGTACCCTCGTAAATGCTCATCAGGCATGGTGGCCTCCTGTCATTCCACCACTTAGGAAACAGGCAGAATCACCAGGACCAGCTGGCTGGCCGGAGCCTCCGGGATCCAAGAGATCCTGCCTCAAAAATAAAGTATAGAGACATCAAGGAGGGCACCTGCCATCAACTGTGACCCTCTGTGTACTTGGACATATATGTGCACATGCACCTACACACATATACACCCATACACATTTGAGCACATATGCAATGAACTCTCTGTGTCTCTCTCTGTCTGTGTCTCTGTCTCTGCTTCTCTCTCTCTCTTTCTCTCTCTCTCTCTCTCTCTCTCTCTCTCTCTCTCTCTCTCTCTCTCTCACACACACACACACACACACACACACACACACACACACACCAATTTAGCTACTTGGATCTTCTTCGTTAATACTGATCCAGTGGTCCTAGCTTGGACCTAGGTATCCTTGCTTCTGACATGCCTCCTCCACAATCATTCTCAAACTTGGCTGCATAATTGAGCCACTAGGGAGGCTGTGGAATACAGATGCCCCTCAGCTGACAATGGGGTCACAACTGATAAACCCACTGTAAGTTGAGAATTTTGTGCATTTAAAATTCGTACACTGTGCCCTGACAGCCTAGCCCAGCAACGCAGCCCATTATAGAGTGGCCGTTGTCCTCCCCTGTGTTGGCATGGCTGTTTGGTGGCTGCTTCTGCCTACTGTCACAGGATAATATCAAAACACATTTTGCTAGCCCAGGAAAAAATTCAGTACAAGCTCTACTAAACATGTGATGATTATCATAGAGTAAAGTCTCAAGTTAAACCCTTTTGGGTAAGGGACTATCTGGTACCCAGGGTACATCCTAGACCAGTTAAAGCAGTCCCCAAGACAACACCTAGGTACTGAGGCTTTTGAGGAATGCCAGTGATGTGTCAGTATGCAGTCAAGTTTAACAATCAATGCCAAGGGTCTGGAGAGATGCTAAGAGAGGTTAAGAGCACTGGCTGGTCTTCCAGAGGTCATGAGTTTGATTCCCAGCAACCACATGATGGCTTATAACCACCTCTAATTGCTAGTGATGTCGATATGCAGTCAAGTTTAAGAACCAATGCCAAGACAATTTGTAAAACCAGGCAAGTCTAGAAAATACAACTTTAAAAGTAAATACCTTTAGAAATAATTCAATTAGTCTTTGATTTGACATGGTCCTACTGGTATGGATGACCTGTTAACTGAGGATATGGTGCAGTTTCTGATCTGCAGTTCTGAAATCCAACTGACCAGATCAGGGCCACCTGGGTTATTTTTCGAATACAGCTGCCTAACTCAATTCTGACTCATTAAGCCAGATACACGTTTTGTTTAAGGTTCAAATGTCATTCAGGGGTCTAGAACTACTGACACCATAAAAGGTCAAATTTTCTGAGACATGATTATGTAGGAAGCATGAGAGTTTGGGGGTTTGCTATCAGAACATTTCAAGGTGACCAAACACATATAGATGTATGTTTTTGAGATTTTTACTAATAAAGGATGTTTAGTTGAAGGGTGGGGAATTCAACTCAGTGTAAGTTGCTTGCCTAGCAAGTGCAAGGCCCTGGGTTTGGTCCACAGGTAGAGGAGAAGGGTGGAGGTGTTGGTGGATTGGTAATCGGGAATTACAAAATGCATTCTACGGTAAATTTCCAATCTGAGATTGGTTCCTGAATTCTTGAGTCCATGTAAAGATGGGGGTCACACAACGCAGCCATTCAGATTTCCTGTATTAGTGCCACGTTCACTCAAAGCCAGAAAAAGTACACAGCGAAAATTGAATCCTGCACTGTGCAAGATCCCCAGCACCCCACGCCGTTCCTGCATACTAGGAATTTTTGTTGCGCTCCCCCTAGTGTCTAGGGTGGAGATAACTTCGGATTAGAAAAAGGAGGCCTTTGTGCTGCTCCTGCTGTGGTCTGGGAAAGAGTTTATCTCAGTCAGGGCTTCTCTAAGATATGAGTCTCCCAGCGAGCCTCCAGAATTTTATTTTCAAGCATGCCAACGGCAGATTAAATGGCTACATGAATGGGAAAATGCAAGAGGCTTTGAAACAGATGGTTGGCTGTGCGGGCTCAGTGACTTGCCAAGCACTGGATTGTGTTGCCATATGAATGAAAATCCCACCGTGGCTGGGTTTTTATATCTTCAACCTATGGATGACAGTGGCTCCCTTGTCCCTCTGGCAGTGGGGCCTGGAGCAGTTACCTGCTATTTATTCCCTTCCCATCAGAGCTCAGCTTGTTGCCTCTCTGGATTTTCCTAGTCCCTTTCTCTGAAAGGGAGTGTCATTCTAGACTAATTTCCTGATGGTGTAAATGATTTAGTAGGGACGATGAATATCAATAGAACTGCAGATGGCTTTAAGGCTCCTAATGAATGTGACAGTTACCAATGCCAAATTTTTTTTCCAACTTGCATTCAGGATGAAAACAAGTTTGAATAGTGCCCGCTAAGGGTACTTCTTTAATTATGCATTATACAATTTAAAGTCAGAGGTACAGATGTGTGCTGCTGTGCGTGGAATGCACAAAAACCAGAGAGACCCAGGTTCGAATCTCAATTCTGCTATTCAGCAGCTGTGTGACTTTAAGACATGCTAAATAGCTTTGCAAAGCTGGATTGTAAAATGTAGACGGTACTCATTGCCCCTGGACATTTTGAAAATAACAAACACAAGAAGATGAAACATTACTAGCATTCATAGTTCAACGATGAGTTATTAAGTACCTACTGTGTGTGCAGGGTTCACAAGGTATTGCAGATTTGGAGAGTGAAAAGACTGAATGAATGTCATGAGGTCACTGGCCATCTTTATCTGTTCTTCTCAGTGTGGTCACACTGAATAAATCTCTCTGTTTTCCCCCCTGTAGGAGGTGCCAGAGATTGTTTGTTTGTTTGTTTTCCTTTGTTTTTCCTAAGCTTTGGCTACATCCAGGTATCAAATATGCTAAGTACATTATTGCAACCAATGATACACTAAATTTATTATGTCATTGCAATTGACATAAGAAATGGCCCCTCTACCATGACATTCCTCCAAGATAGATCCTAAGGGGAAAAACTGTTTTTTTAGAACCTTTTGAGAATGTGATTTTTCTGCTTTAACAAAAGGAAAAACAACAGTTGGTTGGGGCAAAGTGCCCCTAGTCTCTTCAAGGCCGTGGGTTCAATCCAATACCCCAAAGATTTTACGAAATAAAATAAACTACAGCCATTGAGTTCTGCAAGTCAGGCATGGACTTGACATTTTGCAAGTGACATTTATAGCTTGCACTGTCACTGAAGGATTGGTATGATCCCAGTTTGAATATAAAGCAAGTCCCCCCAAGTGGGCAAAGTGGGCTCCCGGTCAGAGGGCAGATACTCAGAATGACAGATCTGGGGATGGCATTGTGGGCTATGAGAACCTAAGGTTGTTCCCTTAACCACTGTGGCAGAGATCACATAGATCCTGACCAGGTCATAGGAAAGGCTCAGGGCCCAGAGGCTCTAGGCCTGACTGCTGTAACACATTTACCCCATTGGGCAAGTGTTTAAAACAGTGTAAGTCTCAGAACTGAGATATAGCAGAGGGAACATCAAGAACTTCTTGACTGGGGCATAAATCTGAACTCTTGGAAGATTTATTGCACCATCTAAGATCAGACAATGACTAGTGGATAAAGAAACCAGGTTTACATTCCCCTATCCCATGGTACCTCTGGGCCAGTATTACACATAGTCGGTTGCTATTCTTTTCCATGTCTTTTGATCTTTTATTTCCATGGATTTGGGCTGGGACAAATGAGATTTTGGTTATGTGAAACTTTAGCCTGGTGCCCGAGGCTGCTGATACTATTGATAGAGAATGGAATCATGAAGAGCAGTTAGTTCAGGTTCTCTGGCTAGGATTCTAAAAGCTGACTTTCCTCCTTGGGCAGCAATACTGAGCTTCCCAGAGTCTGCTTAATGTTGATCATGTGATAATGTGCACACATCCTGGACAAAGTCTCACCTTCCCACATTCCATGTCCCTTCTTTTACTCAGTCTATAATGAAAAACTTCTGTCTATTTCATTTAACCCAGTTCACTTGTCTGGATTTATAGTCTTATTACCAGCCCACAAGTCTATTTCACTGTCTGAAAATATGAACTCCTAATTGAACCACACTGATGTATGGTAATGTGTGTCAATGGCTCAATGTATGGTCCTAGGGCTGGGAAGATAGTTGGTAAGAGCATTTGCTGTGCAAGCATGAGGACCTGAGTTCAGATCCCCAGCTCCCACCTAAAAAGCCAGGTGTAGCTTCCCACACCTGTAACCCCAGTGGTGTGGGGGTTGGAGATGAGAGGATAACTAGGGCTTGATGGCTGCCAGCCTAGAACACTGAGAGATGCTGTCTCAAGGAAGTATGGTGGAGATACCTAAAGTCCTCTTCTGGCTTCTGTGATCACATTTAGGCAAGCACATGCACACTCATATATACATGTGTGCTCACATATGTACACACACACAAAAAAAAAAAAAAAGGATAAATAAATGTTGGTTTCTGGGCTCCAGCCCCAGTGTCCTGATTCTCTGTGTCTGAATAGAGGCCTTGAATCTGGATTTGGCAAATGTGGGCTGGGACAGAGTGGGTATCCCAAAGTGACACTGAACTTAACATCCTCCTGCCTCAACCTCCCTGGTGCTGGGATTGCAGTCACACACATGAGTCTGTGCTGCCTATGAAGGTTCCTGGCAGGCCTCTCACTTTATGGGCCCTCCTTTGAAATGCTCACACCAGGGGCATATTCCTAATAGGGGCATATTCTTAATTCTTCCGAGTCCTTTGTGAATAATAAGCCCTTGGTGGGTGTCTGCTGATCAAAAACTAAGCCACTTCTATCCTCTCCTACATATGTGGACTATTTAGAACATTTTGTAATGACTTAAGTCTGGGCTTATTCTAACAGTATTGATTCTCAGCCATATTTTTTTTGTCGGGCCTGTTTGTAATTTTTGTTTTATTGAAGGATTCAAAAGTAGCGTATGAACCGATAAGCTTGCTTAATCAGCAATCTAGATGGAAAAAGCATCAGCAACATTTCATAAAGATCCCACATTAGCTGTGAAGAAACAGATGGAAAGGTAGACTGTAAAATAATAAGCCATTTGTGGCTACTTCTAACAACCAAAAAGGACACAGCTTAAAAGAAAACATTGAGTTTCCTTTGATATGCAGGGCTTCTAATATTTGCAGTGTCAAAATAGCTGATTAGAAAGATTCATAGAACCCAGACTCAAAGGAGGCCCAACAGTCACTTCTGCCATAATGAGGCCTCCCAAGCACAGTATTGGTGGCAGAAATTGGAACCTAATGGAGCATAGGAAATCTCGGATATGCCCTTCAAATATAAAATAAGGCCAGACTTCTTGTGTCAGACTTTGTGACAGTCATTATTTTTACATTTACACCAAAGTTTTTAAAAATGAGGGAAATAATAGGAAATGTAAGTTTCTCTGTTATCTGTGGACAGTTTGTCAAACAGAAAAAGTTAACAGCAGCAGTGATTTGCTTTCTAAATCATTACCAGGCATCAGACAAGAAATTTACCAATTATTATATGGTCTCCTGGTATCAGTGGACTGCTGCAGGATTTTGCCTATTATTTGTAAGAAATTCTGCCAGGGAATGTATTTATCATATGACTTCATAAACAAATTATTTTATAGTCCCAGAAGAAGGCTCATGGATGGTTTTTGAATAAAAGTAAATTTAGGTTCCAGTTGGGAGAGTGACACAGAGTCGAAAGCTGGAGGCTAGTCTGGTTCACCAAGTGGAGGCCCTGTCTCAAAAGAGCAAAATGGCAGCCAGGTTTGTTTGCACCTGCCTTTAATCCTAGCACTCAAGAAGCAGAAGCAATTGGATCTCTGTGACTTTGAGGCCTGCCTGTTCTACACTGAGAGCTACACAGCAAGACCCTGCATCAAAACAAAAGCATAAAAGCAAAGAACCAAACCTGAATCCCACAGGTCCAGAAGATTCCACTGAGGATACAAGGGTCTCAGGGAACTATCAGGAAAGAATTCACAGCCTTCCCTTCCCACATGCCAGAGCCAGAACCTCACAAAGCTTGGAGGCTACAGAGACCAGTGACTCCCTCCCACACACAGAAATAAGGGTGCCTTCCAGAGCCGGAAGGATCTTAGACCCTCATCTTTCAATGCAACCCAGCTGTATGTATCAGCAACACATCCCAAAAGTATGCTTTTCATTTCTTATTTTCCAGTGTTTGGTTTTCATCCTTGCATGTATGTCTCATGATAGTTTTGCTTTTGTTTATGTATTTATTGCTCAGTCAGGTTTCAGGGCCATTGTTTATGCTTCCCCACTCAGTTTATATAAAGCAGGTTGCATCTCATATTTCTCCTCTTATTCCAATGTTGCTCAATCATCCCTCTTCCTTTTCTTCTGAACTGTAATCTCTCATAGATTTAGCAATCTCTAAAATCTGAGGACCCTAACAGTAGTACAACTTTCTCCTCCGGCTACTTAACTCACCACATTTTTTTTTTCTTTTAAAAGTTCATCTAAAGATAATAATCTTTATCCTTACCCATCCTTCTTCCCTCCCACTCCTAATCATATTAACGAAAAGCTGAACATCCTTTAGACTATTCTTGGTCATTAATCCTCCAGTAATTATTGAAGTCAAAGGGATCACTGTTAATAATTGACTTGTATGACATTTTGCATGGTGGTAATATCAAACAGCTATGCTTCGCTCTCACAGTGAACACCCTACTTAGGGAATAATAGAGAGCTTACACTAGGTACCCTGAGTCCCTGGACTGAGGAATTATTTTCTACACTACACATTGAACTCTACCTCTTTTGAGTCCTGTTCATATGATTGTGAATACTTCAATTGAAACATTATAGCTGATTAATTTTTTAAGAAGCAATGAAGTGACACTAGGTGCATACAAAGAACCAAGACAATACAACACTTCAAACATGTATTAACACCAAAGTAATGGCATCATGAGAGGATGAGTTAGATAAAACTATAAACAAGGAACTCAAATAAAAGATTATGAGTATGTTCAAAGAAATTAATGAAGAAAATAAGCTCCTGATCAATAACAGAAACAGATGAATGAAACAAGGAAAACAACAAAAACTATGAAAGAGGAAGTTAACAAATGGACTCAAGGACAGAAATCACATGGCTTGATAAGAACCTACATCTCTCGTGATAAAAGTCTAGAAGAAGCTTGGAATAGCAGGATCATATCTCAACAAAATAAAGGCAACATATGACAGACCTATAGCCAATATTCTAAATGGGAAAAAAATACAAAGCGTTTCCACTAAAATGAGGAACAAGATACGAGTATCTATTTTCTCTATTCTTATAATTGTACTGCTGGAAGCCTTAGAACAGTAAGACAAGAGTAGCAAATAAGTGGGTAAGAATAGGAAGGAAGCCAGGTGGTGGTGGTGCATGCCTTTAATCCTAGCCCTTGGGAGGCAGAGGCAAGTAGGTCTCTAGAAATTCAAGGTCCACCTGGTCTACAGAACTAGTTCCAGGACAGCCAGGGCTACACAAAGAAACCCTGTCTTGTAAAGGAAAAAAATAGGAAGGAAGAAGTAAAGTATCTCTATTTATGGATGATATTAATCTATATCTGAGGCCTAAACATTAATTTAAAAAACTCTAAATGGATGAAACACATTTAAGGAATTGCTCAACTTCCTTAGTCATCAGGGAAATGCAACTCAAAATGACTCTGAGATAGCATCTTACACCAGTCAGAATGACTAAGATCAAAAACACTGATGACGGCTTATGCTGGAGAGGATGTGGAGTAAGGGGAACACTCCTCCACTGCTGGTGGGAGTACAAACTTGTATAGCCACTTTGGAAATCAGTATGTCTGTTTGTCAGAAAATTGGGAATCAATCTACCTTAAAACCCAGTAATACCACTCTTGGGCATATACCCAGAGGATGCACAATCATACCACAAGGACATTTGCTCAACTGTTCACATCAGCATTATTTGTAATAGCCAGAACCTAGAAACAACCTAGATGCCCATCAACTGAACAATGGATAAAGAAATGTGGTATGTTTACACAATGGTGTATTACTCAGTGATAAAAAATGACATATTGAAAATTGCAGGCAAATGGATGGAACTAGGAAAAAAAAAGAAACATCCTGAGTGAGGTAACCCAGACCCAGAAAGACAAGCATGGTATGTATTCACTCATAAGTGGATGTTAGATGTAGTGCAAAAGATAATCAGGCTACAATCCACAACCCCAGAGGATCTAGGTAAAAGGGGGGACCCTAAGAAGGACACACATGGATGGCTCCAGGAATGGAAAATAGTTAAGCTCTCCTTGGTAAACTTGGGGGTGGTAGATGGGAGAGGATGGGGGAATGGGAACATAAGGGATCAAGGAGATCAGTTAGGGGAGGCGGAGGGGCAGAGCAATGAAAGAGACATCTTGATAGATGGAGCCATTAGAGAGAAACCTGGTGCTAGAGAAATTCTCAGGAATCTACAAGGATGACCTCAGCTAAGACTCCTAGCAATAATGGAGAGGGTATCTGAACTAGCCTTCCACTATAATGAGATTAGTGACTACCCTAATTGTCATCATAGAACCTATATCCAGTTAACTGATGGAAGCAGATACAGTGACCTATAGCCAAACACTGGGTTGAGCTGTTGGAGTTCAGTTGAAGAGTGGGAGGGAGGACCATATGATGGGGTGGGGGAAGGAGGTCAAGACAATGATGGAGAAAAATTACAGAGATAGCAGACCCGAGCTAGTGGGAGCTCACTGACTATGGACAGACAGTTGGTGAAACTGCATGGGACTGAACTAGACCCTCTGAATGTGGGTGATAGTTATGTGACTTGATTTGTTGAAGGGGATGGCAGTGACACCAGAACCTAACCCAGGGGTATAAACTGGCTTTTTGGACCCCATTCCTTGTGGTGGGATACCTTGCTCAACATTTACATAGGGGAGGAACTTGGTCCTTCCTCAACTTGGGAGGCCAGACTTTGTGGACTCCCCAAGGAAGGCCTTACCTCCTCTGAGGACTGGATAGGGGTGGGATGGAGAGAGAGGGGGAACTTGGGTTTGTATGTAAAATGAAAAATATTTTTTTAAATAAAAAAAGAACTGACAGAGTGGCAGGATGCAAAATCAACATACAAAAATCAATAGCCTTCTTATATGCCAATGACAAACATAGTGAGAAAAACAAACAAGAAAGCAATTCCATTCACAATAGCAAAAGAAAGGAAGGAAGGGAAGGAGGGAGAGAGAGAGGGAGAGAGAGAGAGAGAGGAGGGGGGAGAAAGAAAAGAAAAGAAAGGAAGAAAGAAAGAAAGAAAGAAAGAAAGAAAGAAAGAAAGAAAGACAGACACAGCAGCAACAACAAAAAACCTTGGAATGAACCTAACCAAGAATGTGAAAGATCTCTACAATAAAATGTCTAAAACATTGAAAAGAGAATTTGAAGAATTCACTAGAAGATGGAAAGACTTCCCATGCTCATGGATCAGAAGGCTTATTTCATGAAAATGGCCATCCTACCAGATTTAGTGCAATCTCAATCAAAATTCCAGTGACATTATTCACAGAAATAGAAAAAAATTTAAAGTCATATGGAAGAACAAAAGAACGGGGATATCTAAAGCAGTCCTGAGCAAAAAGGACACTGCTGGTAGTATGACTGTACCTGATTTCAAGTTAAACTGCAGGATCATAGTAATAAAAGCAGCATGGTACTGGCACAAAAACGGACATCAGTGGGACAAAATAGAGGACCCAAATACAAACCCACAGAACTAGAAACATCTGAGTTTTGATAAAGACAACAAAAATACACACTGGCGAAAAGAAAGCATATTCAACCAAACTTCTGGGGGAAATTATTCATATTGAATAATGAATCTAGATCTTTATCTCTCACTCTGCACAAAAGCATCTGTTCCATGTCCTTGTATCTGGGCTGCCACCAGAAAGTTCCATCCACATTTAGAGTGGCTCTTCCTTTCTTACATACTCTGATTAAGAACATTACAGGTGTGCCCTTCAGTCACATATTAGTTCATTTCAGATCCAATCAAGCTAAACTAATAGTAGCTGTCACACATGTATTATTAAATGAAAATCTTGGTGCCAGGTGTGGTATACCGCCAGTTGAGTTTTTAGTCAAGGAAACCCTAGAGGCCTCCAAACAACATAAGCTATTGCCATTGCTCTTGGTTGCCCACCATAACTACATAGTAAGATTTATTGCTAAAGATACTGTGAGTCTTGGTTGTAGGACACAGAAGAATCAAATCAGAACTGACCTAGAAATTTCCTCCCTGATGGACAGTTTTCATAATGCCAAAAAGTATCATACAGATCACTGACAAAGAAAAGTCATCAATGGAATTACTAAGAGGTTGTACCTGGAAGCTACAATACCAATCGGGATGGCAAGATGTGCTTAACGTACAATAGTGGCATCATTGCTCTGAGGTGATCACTTTCTAATTGGGTTTCAGGTTTTCTCTACAGGAGGCAATTCATTCCTATCACCATAAACCTGAACAAGAGCCCAAGGATAGGGGAAGTCATAGGCTCTAGGGATACAGAGGAACCTACTACTGTTGTTTAGTTAAACACTGATGGATGATGATCAAACTGTCTTCTAAATACTTAGGTTTGTATCCATAGATTGGTGCTTGTCTTAGGGCTTCTATTGCTGTGAAGAGACACCATGACTTCAACAGACCTCATAAAAAAAAGAACATTTAATTGGGGCTTGCTTACAGTATCAAAGGTTTAGTCCATCATCATCATGGCAGGAAACATGGCTTTGTGCAGGCAGACATGGTACTGGAGAAGGAGCTAAGAGTTCTACATCTGCAGGCAACAGAGAGAAACTGCCACACTGGGAATGGCTGGAGCATATATGAGACCTCAATGCCCACATTCACAGTGACACATATCCTCCAGCAAAGCCACACCTACACCAATGAGGCCGTATCTCCAAATACTGTCACTCTTGGTGGGCCAAGCTCTAAAACACATGAGTCTATGGGGCATTCCTATTCAAACCACCACAGTGCTGTTCTCAACCTTGGTCAGACAAGTTTCTTTGTGCTGTAGGCAGGAATCAATGCAGAGTATTGAGAATAATCTACTGTTGTGTGTTTGGCCATAGGCAGACATCTATATCACCCCTCCCCATGAGGCTTGGTGAACTCCATTAAATAAGAGCAGAAATAATGTAAAACCAAGAGCACGGAGAACAGTGCTATGAAATGCTGGGCATGACATGGCCATAGCACTCATGAACAATCATTTGAATGCCTACACAAGGTCACTCCAGGCAATAATTCCAGCTTCGATTGAGGGGACGATTCATCAGATTTCACTCCTATCTGAAGAGCTATTGACAATTGATGACTACTGGGGGAGAATTCATTTTTCTTTGGGGTATGTATACTGGTAAGTTTGCCATGTTCACGAAGACTGTACTCAGTAGAGGATATGAAGGTAAGAAAAGAAAGTGTTGAAGATGTCTGGGAGTTTGATAGGGGAAGTAGTAGTTAGATAATGATCAAGACATGTCCCATATATATATATATATATATATATATATTATATATATATATATATATATATATGTCAAAGAATAATTAAACCTAATTCTAAGTAAATTTACTTCTCGTCTTACATAAATTTTCCTTGAAAACCAAGACAAAATATTTTAAGCCATCATCCATGTGTTTCTAATTTCACAACAATAGTAAAGATTTGAGGGGCGGGAGAGACTGCTCAGTCAGTAAATTACCTCCTGTGCAAGCATGAAGACCTGGATCTCCAGCAGTCATGTAAGCTGCAATGGCAGAAACAGACATGATCCCCAAAGAGCAACGCCAGCCACTTCAGCCAAATAGATGAGCTCCAGGCTCAGTGAGAGATCCTCTCTCAAAAGAAAAGTGGAAAGTGACTGACCTATATAACACACACACAGAGAGAGAGAGAGAGAGAGAGAGAGAGAGAGAGAGAGAGAGAGAGAGAGCAGAAGATGCTTTCCAAAGGTTTGAACTTTAACTCAGGCTATAAAACTGAATCTCAAAATTATGCAGAACTTTTCAGCCTTGTGAAACTTTCCACTTTTCCTTGAGTTTCTTTTACCAGTTTGTCTTCCCTGGTGTTTACAGATAATAAGAGAGATGCTGGAGAGACCGAGGCTTTGCTTGGAGTCAGCCGCCTGAGAGAATCTGGCCTGGAGCTGGAGGATGTCACACAGCCTGAAAGTCAGAGTGTATATCCTAGACTTTCCACTTTATTCATAGGATGGTGGTAAGTCGTTTAATTTCCCGTGACACCACTGTCCTCACATAGAAAGAAGATGTAGAGCTTAACTTATTCCTTTTAACTCTACCTTTCTAGATTATTTGGTGAGTCATCTACAAAGTGCTTCCATTAGTCAAGAGAAAGATATGAATCTCCAAATAGTAGGAGCCCTTATAATTACAATAACAATATCTGACTTCACTGAGGAGTAACAGACTGCTGAACAAAATGCTAAATACTTTACACCAAGCAGCCCATCACAAAACAGGAAATATGATTTTAAATTTTAACCCTTTGAATGTAGAATGTTCCAGAGGACTCAATTACTTTTATATGTGCTGCTTGATTCAACCCATATGGAGACTACAGTTATGTTGTGGACATTATATCCAGGCTTCAGTTTAAAAGCAATGTTAGTCAATGTTGCAAGTCAACAAAATAAGACAAAACTTTGAAGTGACTTATAAAGCAACTCTTCTCCACAAATATTCATAGCCACATAATGTAAGCAAATGTTATATCCAGATAGACTTTTACCTAACTGAAGAATAAGGGATTTATAAAGGACATGGGGCCCCAAAGCTACAATGCAACCCCCTTGTTGGTGTTGGAATCTTTGAGTAACTAAGATTGGAACATCCTGGGAAAAGGACTAGTATAATAATCTATAATCCAATATTGATATTTCAGTTTTAATAAATTGTGATTTCAATCCCCCAAACAGAAGACCATTTTTTACGAAGTCTTACCAATATGGAAATTTTAATAAACTAGATTTGCTGAAGTCTCAAGGATCTCACCTCTTGTGACCTTTTTCATACTTAGTACATTTTAGTACCTACTTTAAAAATGCAACTGAAGCAACTGGTATGTAGTTGGATAAGACCAGGTAATGGTACTGTTCAGGTGTTTGTGGTAGTTAACATATTGCTACAGGAAACTTGCTGATTCTTTTTTGTTTTCCTTTTTATTGAAAATAGATTCTTTTCTCATAAAATATATTCTTAATATAGTTTTCCCCCCATACTCCTCCAAGTTTCTCCACTCTTTCCTTCTCCTCCAGATCTACCCCTTTTCTGTCATTTATTGGAAATAAAACAGGCTTCTAAGAGATAAGAACCAAACATGACAAAATAAAATTTAATAAGATGAAGCAAAAACTATCGTATTGAAGTTAAACACAGCAACCCATCAGGAGGAAGAGAGTCCCAAGAGTAGGCACAAGAGTCAGAGACCTACTCATTCTCACAGTCAGGAGACACACAAAATTACTAAGCTAAAAGCCATACTATATATGCATAGGACCCGATGCAGACCCATGTAGGCCCTGTGCATGCTGCTTCCATCTCTGTGAGCCCATATTAACACTGCTCAGTTGATTCAAAAGGCCTTGTTCCCCTGGTGTCCTCCATCCCCTCTGCATTTTACAACCTTCTTGCCTCCTCTTTCACATGGTTCCCCGAGCTCTGAAGGAAGTTGCCAATTCTTAAAACAGTAAAACAAGTTATAAATGCATATGATGATAGTTATCAACCAAAATTAATTCATCATGGATTTAAAAAATGTTATAGATGCAGCAAGTTTAAAAAATAAACTTAAACATTCCAGCCACATTATAATTACCTTTCATACTGAATAAGAAAACACAATAGAACCTCAATTTATGGACTCAAGTTTGTAGTCTTGAAAGAACATGAAATCCCTTACTTAGGGAAACTGTTGAAAATCATGGGAGCTAAGCATGTTTGAAATTCACATTAAACAAAAGCAATGCACACATACAGGCATGCACATGCATCCCTTCTCTACCTCCCCAAACATTAAATTTAAACACCGTTTCCAAGGTGCTGTATAATAAGAAGGAAAAAGGGTAGAGTTACTTTTATTATTTCCATAAGTTTTAGACATTTAAAAACATAATAAATTTTAAACTTCTAACCTTAGATTGAGGCCTGAGAGACTCAAGAGCAAAGACATGATAGAAAAAGGAAAGAGTGAGAATTTAGAGTGATTCAGCACTACAATGTGTCCACTTTGTTCAGTCTCTGACAGCCATGTGACCTTGCAGAAATAATCTATGAAGGAATGAAAGTAGAGAGACAGAGTATTTTCCTCCTCCTCCTCTTCTTCCTCCTCCTCCTCCTCCTCCTTCTCCTCCTCCTCCTCCTCCTCCTCCCTCCTTCTCCTCCTTCTCCTCCTCCAGATTCACATGTGTAATACACTGACCATGAATATTCCAAAATTACACCAACTACTTACAGGAAAATTACAAATGTATCCTTTCAGCCAGAGGAGTGGAGTTTACTTACTCAGAAATGGGCACCCACAGCACAATAGAGTTTGAAGGGTCCAGAGATGGGCTGTACTCTAATGATAACCAAAGCTGATATTAGCACGCCAACTACTGTGGCATCTTTGTACTAAGATGTGCCATTTTCCAGAAATGTATAAGTCCAGGTAGAGAAACAAGCCAAGTCTTTGACCTCATGAAATGTACATACTAGAGAGACAGTATCTACTGCATTCATGTGAATGAACTTTCTTCTGTGGTATTGTAGCCCTGAGTACTAATGCAGGATCAAAGAAATGTAAGCATCTATTTTTCAGCTTAGAAAAACCGAATTTCTCACCTTTTTTCTGTTTCTTCCGTATTGCCATGCATGACATCATTTTGAAGCTATATGATCTATTAGAAGCACAGCTAAACTTCTTTGATAAAACACAATGTGAATGAAGTGCCCATCAATAGTTTTTCTTTGATCATTTCTTTTTCAGTAGAGCATAAATTTTATTCATGTATCTCTTTAAAACTATTGAGATGATAGTCTTCTGGTTTTCTAAACAGGCTTATAGGAAAAAGCTAAGTATCTGGCTTAATGCTTTTTAATTAAATGAAGTCAAGCCCCTTCTGTAGAGTGAAGCAAGAGAATGAAGTTAGGGAGACCACAGGGCTGGTGTGTGGACTGCAAGCTTAGGTGAGTGAACTTGATTTCTAGCAATAAACATTCTATCAAATTCAATTTCCTTCCACAAACTTATGGTGAGTAAATGCAATTTCCCATTCCAAGCAAGCATGTCTCTGAGATTAAGGTGATAGTCTGTAGGAGATAACCATAAAAGTTTAAAGCCATTATTTCTCCAACAAAATTATTACAAACCAGGAAGAAAATAATTTCATGAACACGATATGGGATAAACATAGACATCAGGGAAAGACCTGCAACTCCAACCTTGCTATTTATATTTCTGATTATTTTTAAGTAAACATCTTATATTTTTCACAATTCAACTTAAGAACGTTCTGGCTAACTCAGTTCTTTGTATTTTGCACACCATGTCAAGGTTTTAAGTTTTTCTTTAAACCACCCAAAAAAGTGATTTCCAGACTTTTGTCATGAGTGTAGCTAAAGGCTAAATCATGTGAAGTTTTACTTTTTCATGCCAGTTCCCTGGCCCAGCTTGTAGCTTCTCTCTGAGACAAGAAAAGGTGCCTGAAAGAATAGCCGAAGGAGGCGTCTATGGTCAGTTCAAAAGTTCAAACTGCAAACACACTTGTGCATAAATCATATAGCACATTTGCAAAAACACTTGACTGTGTTAGAACAAGGCTTGTTTCATGGAGATTAGGAAAGAGTCAATGATGCAGGAAGGAGGGGAGATGCTGGAGAGTTTGGCATGGGGGCTTGAAATGGCAAGCACATAGAGGTATGAGGACCTGGTAACAGGAGAAAGCCATCCTTCTGTCCCAGACAGAGCCTCAGGAACAGCCAGGTTTCAGGATAGAAAACGGCTGCCTCTTATAGCAACAAATTTACTGAAGGAAGCACAGGGCTGACCCTGGTTCAGGGCAGAAAGGGAGCAGCAGGCTCATTCTTTCCTGCTGGGGAGTTGCATGGCCATGAATGGCAACCACAGGAGCCTTGCAGTGGAATATGGAGTATGACATGATAGTAAGGACCATAAAGGAAGACCTTTCCATAGATGCCAGCCGGAACAATGGTAATTCAGATGACAACCTCTCTCCCTGCCCCCATGCCTTGCTATGATTTAAATTTCCAATAACTCACAGCAGCCCTTGGGAAAGAGATGGGAAATACTCTTTATTGACTAGTACTAAGATTTAGTCACCTAACAAAATGGGAAATAGAAATTAAATTATAGCAAAATAAAATCCCTTTCCAGCACACCTAAATTTATGGACAATATTCCCATCTGCTGTGTTTTTATATGGAGCGTGGTATTTTTTACTTAGTTGGGTTTAATTGGGGGTGGTTCTGGGCAGGAGTGTGATTTGGTAAACAGATTGTCTTTTATTCAGGTAGTTTTGCCCCTTGGCTGTTCAGACCTTGAGAGCATCAAGAAGAGGAGGTGGTCTTTCAAAATTAAAACCCAATGCCCAAGTGGCCATTTGGAAGTTATTAGTTTGAATCTTGGATTGGAAAACACTCTTCCAAAATATGCTAATAAGGTTTGACAAAATTAGGATCGTAAGGATTTAAAGTAGAAAAATCTATGGTATCAAATTTAATCTTGCTCTCAGAGCTGTTATAAATATTTAGAAGGTTGAATATAATCGGGTTTTTTTTTTCAACACTAGCTGTATGTTAAATCACCCAGAGTATTTTATGAATAGATATATGCCAGACCTACTGAATCAGAATGTCTCCTGGTTGGGTCTCGTTTTTTAATGGAGCTGTTTCTGAAAAGTGATTTGTTTTGAAATGTCACAAGGCTCTAGAGCAGTTAACATTAATGGCTGTTTGAGAAACCTCTTCCAATACAACAGTCTACAAGCATGAAAACTATGGAAACAGTCATCCTACACTTATCCAAATGTATTTATTATGCACCAAAGATTTAATAGACCCGTGAGGAGTCACTGTCTTTCATGCAAGATCAAACACTCATCTCTGCTTTAGTTCTGCAATGTGAATGCGCAGCGAACAAAAACCGAGGTTTTTGTTGTAGGTTTTGAACAGCTAAGGGGCAAAACTCCCCACTGCTGAGTTGGTCTGGGACTTTCTTCAGAAGCCCAAACTGAAGCATGCTTTTTATGAACTCTGCCACTCACACCATCCACTCCCTTCTCCCCTAAGGAGTAATTTATCTCAGGAAGCCTAGAATGACTCTAGGAGGGAGGGGTTAATTTTAGTGAGGCAGGAATGGTCTGTTAGTGCTCCCAGCAAATACCAGTCCTCACTCTGACCATCAGTCCCCCAAAGCCATCAATGTGTACAGTGGTTCCCTCTCTCAGGGCTTTCCTTCCACTGTTTCAGTTACCTGGCCAGAAGTAAACAGCTTCAGAATGTGGCATAATTTTACTACAGACCTTAGGTATAGTTGTTCTGTTTTGTGGTTAATCTCTTGCTGTGCCTCATTTGGAAACTTTCTTGTAAGTATGTGTGCTGATTAGCTTTAACTGTCAACATGACACACCCTGGGAAGTCTCAATGAGAGCTGTCTATATTGGGTTGGCCTGTGGGTTTGCCTGTGGGTGATTGATTGCTTATCTTAAGTTAACTGACAAAGGATGACCCAGAACGCTGTGAGTGACACCACTGCCTGGGCAGGGGTCTCTAAACTATCCAAGTGTGGAGAGATAAAACTGAGCACAAGCAAGCGAGTGTGAGTGTGCATGCACTCAGTTCACTCTGCTCTTGATTGTGGATGTGCTGTGACTAGCTGTCTAAGTTCCTGCCTTGACTTCCCCACATTTGTTGGACTGTAGGCTAGGGTTGTAGGCAGAATAAATCTTTTGTCCCCTAAGTCTCTTTTGTCACAGTATTTTATAAGAACAACAGAAAGGACACAAAACAGCATGCAAGTAAGAGAAAAGCATAGTATAAGCAAGGCTTGGTAATATCTGCCGGCCTGGTCAAATTCTCCTAGCCCACTTCAGTCCTTATTCATTCACACTCTTCCATTTACCTAAAGTTCCTTTCATCTTATGTTAGGATACTGATAAGCTACTCAGTACTACAAATCCCACATCAAAGGACCTTCCTTCTCCAAAGAGTCCATGTTGGTTTGCTAGGGATGCTGTAAGCAAGGACCACAGACTGGGGGTTGGCTTAAACAGAAATATGCTTTTCATATTACTGAAGTCAAGTCCAACAACAGGGAAGCTTACTTCTAAGGCCCTTAAAGGACTGTCTGTTTCAGGTCCTTCTCTTTGAATTTTAGTGTCATTTTTCCCCAAGTCCTCACTCTTTCTGTGCCTCAGACTATATTTGTTTTTATAAAGAGTCCAGTCATATTGGTTAAGGTCTTACTCCATTGATCTTGTCTCTAAACTTAGTTATATTCTGAGAGAAATAAGATTTCTACAAATCATGTTTTCTAGTGGGACACAATTCATCTCTCAACATCTTGGTTGAGAACATGCCCACTTTGGCCAGAAGCAATATCTCTTCTCTCTTAATCATCCTCTCTTTCTTCCCTCTCTCCATCCTCTGTCTCCCTCTTCCCCATCCTCTCCCTCCCCACCCCTTTCTGGACATGTCTCATATAGCCAAGGCTGACCTTGAGCTGTTGCTCCTCCTTTCAAGGAGGTATGTACCACCATGTACAGTTTATGTAGTGCTGGATACGAGACCCAGAGATTTGGGTTTGCTAAGCAAGCACAACTGGTCCACATCTCTATCTTAGATCCTAGGTAGTTTCTACAACTTAACTTCATAGTAAGCCTACCAGTTAAACATAAGTGTAAAAGAAAAGAACTTTATAGTTTTGCAAACACAAGCATGTAGTTTCTATATTTTATATGGAAACAAAATGGCTGCTTTGAAGAGGCCCGACAAAAGGGTAAACCCAGGAAACATTGTGGAATTCCGTGTGAGTGAGAAGCTGTACAAGTCAGAGAAAAACAGTAACTACAATGTGGAGGTTCTGCTCTCAAATTTCTCTGGATATTTATTTAGCTCTTGTTCTGCTTTGATGAAACCATAGTTTGGAAAGAACTCCAAATGCCAGTTATACCTGATGCATGATAAATAGGATTTAAGAAAGACAACCCCAGTATCAGGCTTTTGAGTCAAAGAAAAGACTTTTGCATCTTTATATAAAATGTTTCCTGAATGAATATGCAACCTTATAAAAGCAAGTGTGTGTAGGGCACATGTAATTAGGGTTTATTAGTGACTATTTAACGTTTCTAATTAATGATCCCACTGTTAATTCCCTGGCACAAAGACCTCTGAAAAAGTCACTGCACTGATATAGAACTGAACCCACCAAAGTGGGATTTTCTTACAGATGGCTGGAGAATTGCTTTAGGAGATGCTTAACTCTGGAGAGAAGCCAGAAAACCTAAGTTCAATGCACAATGCAGACTGCTTTCAGGGTAGCTGGATATGGCATGCTAGTACATAGGACACAGAATTTGAGACCAGCCTCTGCTACATATAGAAACCACCTCAAAAGAAAACAGGTGGGCCTGGTGGTATAGGTTTGTAATCCTAGCAACTCAGTAGACTAAGAAGGGAAGATCACAAATTCAAAGCTCAAATTACAAAATCAAAAAGGGGACTGAGGCTACAAGTTGATGATAGTTATAAAGTGCTTGCCTAATATGCTTCAAGCCTAGGTTCAATCCAGAGTACATCCATCAATCAATGAATTAATCAATAATAGACAAATAAGCAAAGAACTCGGTGTACCTTCCTCTAAGTCACAGCCTTAACAGGGAGTGACATGCCTGTCTGAACAGTGGCTGCCATTTACATCTCTTTTATTTTGTCCCTGGACAACAACAGTAAGCCAGAACTAGCCTCCTTCTCCCAGCTGGGCCCAACTCCACAGCTGGGAGCTTGCCACAGAAATTCTTCCACATCAGACAAGCCTACTTTGAAAATACTTTGCAATATTCTTCAGAATCAGTTCAGCACACAATTGACCACTATGTTATGCACAGCCCCTTCGGAAATTAAAGCTTTTATAATTTCCCACAAAACAATCTAGGAATGCCTAACCTACTTAACCCTGCTGCTTTAAAGCAGTGTCGCGTAGAGGACACCTGAGTGGTTTTCATTTTGCACATTAAAAGGAGAACTGCTGCTAACTATTGAGCACAGTTAGAAACAGAGACAGTACTCGCACAGATTTTCAGATAGCCCTGGGAGAAGAGCTTTTTACTTTGTTGCCACAGCACGCAGTTGGGGTAGGATGTCACAGATGAATATGCTGAGGGGAAGCAGACAAAAATGCATCCCTCTGCCCACAGCGCATCCGTGCACTCCTGATACGGTTTGGGGGTCTTGAAATGATACAGTCTAGGGATCTTGATCTCTTCATTCTCTGTGTTGTTAAAGAATTAAAAGGCAGGAAAACCTGGAGCACAACAGGAAGCGGCCGAGAAATCTCAAGCGTAGCAGAAAGAAGCAGCAGTTAAAGTAAGACGTATATCGAGGGTGAGAAAACCCACGTGCAGCAGACACACAGAGAAAAAGACCCTCTGCGAAACAGAGCGTGGACTTGGAACATCCAGCCCCTTCTGGGCTCTTAAAGTCTCAGAGGAGTCTTCCTCTCCTCATTTAGGATTGGTCAATTTGAAGAAAGCTAGATTGCTGATTGTCCCAGAACTCTGGTGTGACTGTGGTGTCCTGAGGTCTGTTGAGTCAGTCCATCATCAGGGGACCTGCTGGTAAGAGGCAAAAGCTGCCAGGCTTTTGTCTCAAGTCTGGAGATATCACCTACTAGGGAGTCTATTTAACTCGGTCTCTCACAGCCAGTCTCCTCTAGGGCCACGCTGAAGCTGAAGCTGCAGTGGGCATGTAGGATTAATCTAATCCTATTGATTAGTCAGCAAAGGCTGTCCTTCCAATGTCACCAACCTGAGTCACAATGTCTCCCCATGTTGGAGAATGAACTATAAGTGTCACCTGACGTAGTATTTTTTAAGGGAAGAAGTCAAAGAGGCTACTAACTCTGACATTACTTATGGAACTACATTGCAAAGCATCAGCCATTTCCCATTATATTAAGTCTGAGATGCAGAAAATTAATCCACTTCCCTTGGCTCTCCCACCTTATTACTTATCTATGAGCTCATTTCCTCTCAATTTTGTCCAAGTGTGTTTTCTGTTTCCTTTTCTCGCTTCTGACCTTTGCCTTCCTCACCTTGTACCCTGGCTTCTCTGCTTTTAAGTTCCACGCTCAAAGGAATTAACAAAAGTCATCCCCACACCACCAAGGTTAGCACAGAAAATAAAGAACCTTAAAGCTACAAAGGCTATTGAAGTGCCCAATGTGTTTGCCCAATACTGCTAAACATGAAGGGCTCAAACAGGCATACATAGTTACAGAGGATCTTGGGCTGTGTGGTGGGAGCAGTGCTCTGGTTGCTGTTAACCCAAAGCCTCAGGGAAGTAAAATTCTGCTTCATGTGTGAAAGGACGTTTGTCATCTAGAACAAGCTTTAGAAGCATTGGGGACGTTTGTCCCCAATATCCTGGAATGGCATTTGCATCTCAATTCTGAAGTCTCTTGGAGGAAGTCTAGAGGTTGCCAGATCTTCCTCTAGTAAGATCTCTCATGCTTTTGTGGAAAGGGTACCGGTGTGGGCTTCAGACTCAATGCTTTGACTTTTTGAGACACTCTTGCTCCCTTCGTAGCTCAGACTGGCACTCACAATATACCCCAGATTGGTCTCACAATTGCAAAGCTCCTACCTCGACTCCTTAGCCCTGGGATTACAGACATGAACCAGGACACCCAGAACATTCAGAGAGAGCAAGGAAGGAGAGAGAGGGTATCCTGTTTTTCTTGTCAGCTTCCTGAGCCACTAGTGGATCCATTCTCTGTTGGGGAAAGGGACATTTTCTCAGTTTAAACGAGAAGAAATTCATCTTGTAAATACTTGGAGCATTTTGCTTCCCTCATTCTTCTCCCCTTTGTTTCCTACTGGACCAAATCATTTCCTCCCTCAGCCCCAAATTTCACATCTAAGAGATACTCTGTTTGGGCCAGAAATTTCTAGGATTCTTACAATTACAGCTGGTATGTATTTTCCAAATATACAATTCTCTGTTAGGGCAAAAGTAATGAAAATAGTACACAGAGCTTCTTGCTTTTATTTAAATTCTGACAAACAAAGGATACTGCTTTCATTGTATTTATTTAAAATAAAGAAATCAGGTCTACTTGTCCTAACCCATCTTGTCTCTCTCATAGGTAGCCACAGGACAATGAAGAGATTCCTGCCATTGGTACCTCACACTGAGATGACTCTTTGAGTGGAGGCAATGCAGTTAGCATACAAGCTCAGCTCAGCCCTTGGAGGGACTGAATTGTGCAGCCATCACCTAACTGGGCCATAACATGTAGGCATAACAGGAACATACTCAGTCTACAGAGATTCTATTGATTCTTGGGTGGATTGCTGACCGTGAAGGGTGAAGAGGCACTGGACATATAGCTGACATGAAGGTGATGGAGGGAGGAGCATTCTCGTTCTCAATCGCTGAATCAGGAAGGAAAGCAGAGAGCTGGGGAAAATGAGTCCAAATTAATCTCATTTGTTCTCAATTGAAAATAGTTTTAAAAAGGAGTTTCTGAGAGCAGAACCTGCCACCTCAAGTGCTGGAAGTGAGGCTGGCTGTGGTCTGTGACTGGTCTGACAAAGGCTGACTCTTACCCAGATGTCCAATAAAAACACTTAGCAAGTATCATTTCCATAAGGTTTTGTCTACTTGAAACACAAGCCAATTGTTTGGGTCCAATTTATGAAGCGAGGTCTCACAAAGGTTATGGGGTAAGGAGGCCTGATGACAACTAAATTGCCTTAAATGGAGCTCAAAATACCACCTTAAACATTCTCCTCTCCCAAGAAATGCTTAATCATAAATCAAGTGACTCAAAACGTATTAAAAATGACAAATAGAGTGAGCACTTACATCTCATTTTTTCCCTTTAATTCACAGATGCATCCAAGATCTCTGAAGGGTATCATTCTACACACACACATAAGATGAAGGATACCAAGAATGTAAGAGTCCAGGGATATGAAAAAAAGATTAAAAATCAAATGATGGACCAGACTTAATGTAAAAAAAATTATTCTGAAAATAGACATGCTCATTTTAAGACACTAAGATGAGGACTGTCTGCCCTCATCTCATCAGGGGCAGCGAAGCTCACAGTAATTGGACACATGGTTTTCATCTTCGAAGACCTCATGCATTCATTTTAATGCACCGAGGTTCATGGTACTATTTGTCCACAAGCAAGCTTTCTCCTCCCTCTTCCCACCATTCATTCTTTAATGGGGTTTTGATTTTAATGGGGGGAAAAGTTCCCAAACTCAGTAATGTTTCCTGAATTGCCATTAGGCTAGCTTTAGAAGCAGTTTTGAGGAATGTGCTAAACAAAACTTTATGTGCAAGAATCTTTAATATTCCATTACTTTTTCGATAACAAGTTATTTTTATGTGTCCTTTCCGCTGGATGTAAGAACTAATTCTCGGCAATAAGAGTTATTATGTGCCGAACCCAAGATGCAAATTTGTCTTGATCTGGAATAGATTAGAAAGGGGATCACAAAGAAAAGCCAAAGCCAGCAAATCATGGCTCACCTTCTTAAAAGACACTGACTCGAAGCTCTCCAAGTGTCGGTGTGGCAACAAGGAAGGGCAAACTCTGGGAACATGCCTTATTTCTCCATTTGTGTTGATTACAAATACCTAGAGAATTCAACCAGTTCTGGAGGCAGTGAGGCTGAGATACATTTTTTTTTAAATTTTTTCAGTCTAGTTGGAAACATCTGTTTTTAATTGAATTTGGATTTGAAAACTAATTTTGGTGAGATTGGGTTCAAGCTCCAATCAAGTTGGAACTCAGAGATCATTGCTTATACACGTATCCCCAAATTTAGGAAGGCTCGGGGCCAAGGATACCACACTTCCTGAAGGCATGCAGGAGACACATGCAGTTGGAAAAGAAAAGGAATGCTTGATTCTCTCAGGGAAACTTCTCGAAGGCCAGTGATTTGGGGTTTTGGGTTACAGCTTTCAGACTTAGGACTTGATTTGGGAAAGGTCAACTAGAGGACATGGTCCTCCCATGTATTCCATACATGGATCAGGAGATTAAGCATCATATGTTCACGTCTGGATAAAAATAGTGCTTGGGGTTTGTAACTGAAGAGATCGTAAATCTACCACACACCCTTTGCAAGAAATTGACACAAACGTGCTATTGCCTTCTCAGCTGGCCTCCCAGTGGCATGGAGACCTTCATTAATACCCTATTTGTTTCTAGAAGGATAAAGGAAGAAGCATTTGCTTCATCCAGTTCTGTGGAGCTGCTCAGCACCAGGCTCAAAAGTCCATCCCCACCTGGTCACCAACCCATATTACAAGCTTCTGCATCCAGTCTATTTTATGCATATATATAAATAGTCTCATTAAAAATATATATACACAAATATATATGCATTTATATGGGAGTCACACACATACATACATGCATACATACATACATGCACACACATACACACATGCGCACACTCACATATACTCATATACACACATACACACAGATGTAATTAGGTTTTTCTAAACTTCAAGAGACTGTTTTGATTTTCTTTAATAACTCCATTCAAAAAGCAAAAGTAGAACCCTCACAAAGAACTCCTAAGTAAATATTTGATGCTTTTCTGGGCAATAAAGAAAATAAACCTTAAGGACCCCATTTTACCATTTCACTGACATCAGGGGCAAATTTTATCAAGCTAGTCAAGCTATTATGTTATCAACCCAAAGTACCAATGTGTAAACAAACAGAAATATATCTGCTCCAATCTGCCCACAAAAATCATCTAAATTTTAGTGAACACAGATACTGAGAAAAATGACACTCATATTAATTTATTATATCCAAAATGTACACGTTTAAAACATTTTCAGCTTTCATCAACTATGTTAACTGTTTCCAATACTTTGTTTTCTATAAAGAAATTAGCTCAGAAGACAGAAAGCCAGTTATTTGCTAATTTGAAGTGTTCTATGCTAAGATTTTCAAAGGTAACATATCTTTTTTTCTCAGTACCTGTTATAATCCAATCAGAATTTAGTATCTAAATTGTGCCCATGTTAATGCTTAATCTTGGCTCAATGTTTTTACATGATAGACCCAAGGAAATGAAGTAACAGCTTTTCATTTGAATTCATCTCCTACTAAAGTGCTAATTACCGAAGAAACTTTGGGAAAAAAGAAACTTTTTCTAATAAGTTACTATTTCAGGTACAATGACAAAATAATCACACTAACTATTCTTAGAAGTGACAAGAAGTTAAATTTATGTTGATTACTGATTGACACTCAGATAGCAATGAATACAGGAGTTGAGAAATAGAACTCCAAGATTTCTCATTGACCAAGCAGACTGCACACATAGCAGACACTCCTGCAAAGCTAGGAGCTAGGTGCCATTAAAGCCACATTGCATGCTGGGCAGTGGTGGCACATGCCTTTAAACCTATCCCTGGGGAGATAGAGACAGGTGAATCTCTGTGAGTTCAAGGCCATCCTGGTCTACAGAGGGAGTTCTAGGACAACCAGGACTACTTCACAGAGAAACCCTGTCTCAAAAAGAATAAAATCACATTGCCACCATAAACAGCAGAAGTGAAGTCTCTTCCATAGATTTTCTTTGGAACTGACAGGAGAAACAAAAATAATATTAATTTTTCCTCTTGTTTTTACTACACAGTACACAACTGGTTCAGACACCAAATGTACCATATTTTACTGGTGTAAGTTACATCCTTTTATTCCCTTGTGCTTGAGAATGAGCCTCAGGCCTTGTAATTGTTAGGCAAATGTTTCACACTGAGCTAAATCCCTAATTTCAGTAAATTACATTTCTCTTTCTCATCTGCATCCCTGTCTTCCTCCTACTCCTCCTCTTTCTCTTGTTTTGAGACTGGGTTTCACTCAGTCAAGGCTAACCTTGAACTCACTATATATTTGTTGATGATCTTGAATTTCTGATCCTCCTGCCTCCACCTTCTGAGTACTAGGATTATAGACATCCTCCACTACTCCTGGTTTTGCAGAGCTGAGGTTCAAACCCAAGGCTTCAAAGCTGCTGAGCAAACATGCTACCTACTAAACCACACCTGTCCATAAGTTATATCTTAATATAAAACCATACATTCCTGGAGGAAGGCTGGAATATGTAGAAAAAATGAAAAATAAAGTAGTATCACCCACCATCCCAATATTCTGATTTATTTCTATTATTTAATTTTGTTTTGTTATTCATGATGTGTGTTTCTCTCTCTCTCTCTCTCTCTCTCTCTCTCTCTCTCTCTCTCTTCTCTCTCTCTCTCTCTCTCTCTCTGTGTGTGTGTGTGTGTGTGTGTGTGTGTGTATGTGATGCTGTGGAGAGCATGAGGAAGCCATAGGACAATTTTCTGAATTAAGACCTCTCCTTCTCCGCTGCATTTACAGGATCAAACTCAGGTCATCAGGCTGGGACAGAAAGAACTTTTATCAGCTGAGCCATCTCACTGCTCCCATTTCTACTGAATTGTTATTTGAGGCAGCCTTTTTTGTTTGTTTGATTGTTGTTCTCTTGAGACAGGGTTTCACTGTGTATCCCAGGCTAATCTCAACTCAAATTTGTGACCCATCAGGCTCAGCCTCCCAAGTTCTGGGACTGCAGGAGTGTGCTATTACACCTACCCTCATTATACAAACTTTATACAAACATTAAAATCAAGTCATCTCCTTTCTCTGTTATTATGAGAATTTTTGTAGAGTTATAGATTTTAAAAAATGTTTTGATTTATTATTATTGTGTGTACATGTGTATAATGTTGGAGGATGCATGCACCTTGATATGTGCGTGGAAATCAGAGGACAGCTCTGTGAAGTCAGTTTTCTTTTCCAATCTGAAGGTTGAAGTCAGGTCAACAGGCTTGCATCATATGGCAGCAAGATTTCTCCCCACCGAGCCATCTTGCTGGCATTCCTTACCAATTCTCTAGACAGTTTAAAATTGCTTTTAGAACATCCCAATTATTGAACATTTAGTTGTCACCAATCTTACAGATACCATTGTGGCAGGTTTTTCAGTATATACATCTTTTAAAACCTTTTCTAGTATTTCTATAAGAGAGATAAAATTTCAGTAGACTAATTCACACTTTCAAGGCATTTGAATCAACTGTCAAGATGTCTCAAAAGAACTGCTATAACTTACAGATCTATTTAACAGGACCTGAGTAGACAAATGAACTCTGTTCTTATTAGCTTCAATCCCTTTACTTTGTGTATATTTGCTAATTTAAGATAGACTTAAAATATTTCCTAGTTTGCATATATTAAATTCCTACAGAAGTTAAATTCTTTTTCACATACATATCGTATTTCTTCCATTTTTATTATCTTGATTTTTAGTCCTGTGTGTTTATTTATTCTCAGAATTATGGAAACCCTTTTTAAAGTCTGTTATTTACCATATACTATTCTAATTTGTTTTTTATATTTTAGATAGTTATATATAGTTATTTTTGGAGTAAGGATCTCATATATCCCAGGATAGCCTTGAGCTCACTGGGTAGTCAGGAATGACTTTGAATTTCTAATTTTTCTGCCTCTACCTTCCAAGTGCTGGGATTATCAGTGTGTGCCGTCCTGCACATTTTTTATGGTTCTAAGACTTGAACCTAGGACTCTGTACATGCTAAGCAAGCACTCTACAAATTGAGCTGAATCCCCAGCATTTTGGTTTCAGACTTTATATTGGTTATACAGACATGTTGGTTATCTGTAACTAATTCTATAAAGCTTTTCTCTCCCTATCCATTTCCTTTAATATTAAAAATACTAAGATTTAAATATTTAAATCCTTCCCAGGGATGATAAATATTGCTTAACTCCAAAATTGGATTGGGATTAGCAAATGGAAACCTACTACCAAAGCTTTTCAGGGCCACTCTTAAGAATGGGAACACTGTCACCTCCCCAAAGGGTTGTTTCCATGAAGGTTTCTTCTTTGGAGCATTCAGTGCACTGCCTGTTCTTTTGGCTTATTGTCACTTCTTTACTTTATGGCATACTTCATTTCTAATTATTAACAAATACAAAAGAATATTTGAATCAGGTGGATGCTCAAATTAAATACAATTTAATGCTCATTAAGCATCTGAAATGCAGTCAGAGGCTTCAATTGCCAGGACCTCTGGAAAATGAAAGAGTAAATGAATAGAAGCAGACCACAGATAGTTGAGAAATTACGAAGACAAAATATGCATATACATTTTGGGACTTTCTAAGTTGCCACAATAAAGTGCATTAACTAAAAAGTCCAAGGAAATATTGTTTCACAAGTAGAAACACCCGCAATATTTGTACCAGATGTTTTCTGTAATTTATTGTTACTTAATTATATTGGTGTTAATATGAAAACCCAGCAAAACGGATTTAGACTCCAGTCCTAGCCAGTCTGAAATCTGCTGCCTAAGAGGGAAGAAGCTTAACACACAGGAACAAAAATATCGAAGCAAGAATCAATTCAGTGTGTGACATTCAGATTGCTGGTCCCAAAAGCTCTACCAAAAGTCCAAGGCATCTTCCAAGGGCTGATGCAAAGTAATAAGAAACACTTTTGATTGATCAGAGCATAGAGAGGAAATAATGTACTTATGTTTCTATGGAGTTAAGGGAATCAAGATCCCAAGTAAAATGAGCAAGATATATAGCCACAAATAAACCCTGACATTTCGATTATGGAGAGAGTATCCTAAAAGAAGTTACCCAGAAAGAATGCTATGATCAGAGGCAATCGAAGCCTTCATTAAGATCTAAATATTTTAAAGGCAACAAGGTATTATTAGAATAAGCTGGGATCAAAGTGTTTTTGTGTATTCGTATTACTTTGGAGGCCAATGAAAATTAAGCATCTTTTCCTAGAATGTGTAGCACTCCCTAATCAGTTAGAAAAGTCACTCACCCGTGTCTGTAGCTATACTAAGTCATTTTAAATGATAGTAATTTAGGTTTTTTTTTTTTTCAAAATAACTTCAATATGTTTTTTTTAAATCTAACTTCCATCTGGATTCTGAGTTTGTTCACAGAGTCATTTCTCTGACGGGAATACACAGTTACCTGCTTGTACAGAGGTTGACCAGCAAGATGAGCCCCTCAATCCGGATTGAACTTCCTTACTACCAGCCTCCATCCCATGCAGGATAAAAGGTTCTCTTTGAATCTTCCAGCACTGGGATCTTTCTGAGCCATGACCAATTCTAGCATACTAAAACACTCTACCTGTGAAATCCCAAAAGATTTCTTAGGTTTCTTAGATGTATTTCCAAAAGGTAATCAAAATTCTTTCTTGACTTTTCTATTTGGGGAACACAGGGTAGAAGAGATCACTTCCTTGCACATTCTCAATTCTTTCTTGAAACAAAACAATTCCTAGACTAACTTGATCATGTCTACAGTTTCTCTGTGGCTATGATAAGATTAACGATGAACAAACTTTAAAAACGTTCATGGCCTTTCCAAATGAGTATCACCTTTACTTTCTTTCTTCTGTCAAAGTTCTCAATCAGTAACAGACTTGGTATTGCCAGTGACAACAGAACATGCACTGGTACCAAGATCACATGAAAATTCTCCAGGCTCCTCACTCTTAGTGATTGAAAACAAGCAAGGCAATGCCCAACAGTACCACAAGCTACTGAACCGATAACCAATGGCCCAGTGTCAGAAATGACTGTACCCACACACCACCCACCTGGTACTAAATCTTCAGAATATTTGAGGGTCCAGAATGGGTTCACAGTAAAAGAATGTGTCCTCCAGTTGTAATTCAGTATGGCTAATGCACCTGAGAACCAGATCACTGCAAGCAGCATCTGATGGACCACAATGATTGGCTGCATCAATTACAGGAGAGAAAAGTGCTATTTTAATTGTCCAGTTACACAGTCTTGAGTTCAATGCATCCACATCAGTGCTGTTAGCCATGGGGAAACTGGAGAAACAGATTAGGAAAACTGTAGAACAGGACCAGAGGAGATTAAAAGCAGTGTTAGTGGCAGTAGAAGCCAATGGAAATTAAGGGCAGCCATAGGACTCTGTGGGAAGGGGGAGGGAATAGGACCCCTGAGCTTGACAAAGATGAAAAGCAAAGTGGTCAGGAGCAGCCACACACACAGGAAGACTTGAGCCCAGGACTCTGCAGTGTGGGGAGAGAAGTCTTCCCAACAATATTCTGACAAAAGAACAGGCGTGCGAGACCTCATGATTCACACCCCTGCTCCCGGGCACTTCAGAGGAGATGTTGCTCACACAAATGCATTCCCCACATCCAAACCCAGATCACTGAAAGGTCCTCTGCAAATGCTGTCAAGCAACACTTTCAAAAGCTCTCTAGAGAAGCAACTGGTACATAAAGAGTGGTTCTCTCCACAAAGCCTGGCTATCTATTCAGGGATCAATAGAAACTTGAGAATGTCCAGAAATGGTGGCCAAAAATTAATACTCTTGTTTAAGGAGATAGTAAATACTATGGTTTATACTCTTAGTAAAGGACAAAACCAAGAAACCAAAATCCACAAACCTATGTTTAAGTTAGACCTGAAGGTACTTGTCTATAACCTCAGCTGTTTGGGAGGCTGAGACAGGAGGATGGCAAAATCTGCCTGGGACTATGACTTCAAGACCTGTGCACACAATGTACACTGTACTCAATGTACACTGTACATATCTTGTCTCAAAATTTAAAAGTGGGGACAAAAAAGGACAGAGTGCTTGCCTAGCATGTGTGATACACTACATTCAATCCTCAGTATTTCAAATAAATATATAAATATAAATCTATACTTGTGTTAAAATATGGTCCTTTATAAATCAGAGTGCCATTGGTAACAACTCCAGCCCAGACAACATCTTGGCTCTGGATGGCAACACAGGCCACTCAAGTCAGAATGGCTTTGGTGGCAGCATGGCCCCCAGACACCAACAAGGCTGCAGGTTGCAGATCAGGCCCTGGGATTCCTATGACCTTTGGTAGCAACATACAACTTGGACTTAGGATGGACCCAGACATGGTCCTTGGCAGCAGCTGGGTCTGGATGTCACCATTGCCCCAGGTGGCAGTGCATGGCCCCAGCAGCAGCATGATCCTCAGATACTAACATGCCCCCAGGTGTCGGCCCAGACCTCATATCCTTTGATGGTAACACAAACCTGGGACATCAATACAGACCCTGGCTGCTGTAGAACCATGGGCCCAGACATGGTTCTCAGTTGCAGCTCTGACCCAATGTCACCATCACACCAGATAGCAGCCCAGGCAACTCAGATCTGTATGGCCCTTGGATACCAACATGGTCTCAAGTGTCTGACCAGACCCAAGGCATCCAAAAGGTAACAGAAGCTGCAGACATCAACTCAGACCCTAGCTGCTGTAGGGCCATAGACCAAGCCATGGGCCTTGGCAAAAGCCAGGGCCTAAATGACACTATGGCCCTGGGTAGCGGCACAAGTCACTGAGAGCTGTATGGCCCTGGCTGCAGCATGTCCTCCAGACTCTAACAAGGCCAGAGGTTGCAGCCCCATGTCTGTGTCTACGGTCTTGCTGCAACTGAGGTCTGTGTGGTATCTATGGCCCATGTTACCACAGGGAGCCATAGGAACCATGCATGATGAAATCAGAGGGCCATGCTGAGCCAGCACTACACTTCAGTTGCCCTAGAAAATCTGGCCCTACCCCTCACTGAACACTGCAGCAAGAGAGCTGATCCAGCCCTCACAGAAGAGCTGCCCCTGCTCCTACACCCAAGAGAGAAGACCATACACCTCACCACTGGTGTGGGAGAACTGGCCCTGATGACAAGGGTATAGAAGAGCTGGCTTCACCCCTTGCCTGGGGTGGGTGGCCTCAGTGGCCCAGACTGACCATCTCAGCTACCACCCAGGCTCACCCTAACATCTACCCCATATATGACCTGCTGGAGCTCTTGAAGGGACTGGTCCTGTGGAAGGATACCCACAGGATCTCTATGACTTAGGGTAGCTGCCAGATATCCAAGAGCAGTTTCAGTGAAAATCTGGTAATAGTGGTATACCAGAAACCAGAGGCTTTGAGCCAAACCAATGACCTATTGCAATGAACATTTGCTAGTAAAGCTGATTAGACAAAAGGGTATATTATGTGACACTCTGCTCCCAATGCCACTAAGATGAATGAAGAAGTGTTGGAGAGGTAGGAAAGACAGAGGATTTTTTTGTTTGCTTGCTTGCTTTAAATGTTCTTTTGAATGGGGGGTATGCTGCAGAGGTGAGGGTCAGAAATGAGGGAAACGAGAGGTCAGAGAAATTGGGATGTATGTTGTGAAATCCCCAAAAAAACAATAAAGAAATTATGTTAAAATTTTCAAAATTAATTAAACAAATAAATCAATGCCATTTACTGTGAGTTGATAGGGGTGTAGAAAGTCCATTCAATTTTAACTTCTACATTTTATTTTTTATTTTATATACATGGATGTTTTTCCTGCATGTGTTTCTGTCTACTGTTTGCTTGTCTGGTGCCCATAGAAACAAGAAGAATGTGTTAGATTCTCTGAAAGTAGAGTTAAAGACAGCTGTGAGCCACTATGCAGGCGCTTAGAATTGAACCTGGGTCTGAGCCACCTATTCAGCCTATATTCAATACTTTTGCTTATGTTACAGTTAGTAGACACAAGGAGATGTCAGACACACAGACATCTGATTGCAAGACTCTAGGTAAATCATCCCAATTTTTTTGACATCAAAACCAGTGAATTGTTTCATTTAAAATATTTTGTGGAGTTGTAGCTGTGAAGGTGGAACTCAGGCTTTCTTACATATTACAATCATGCTAAGACAATAGCATTCAATAAAAGAGCTGCCTTCAAATATATGTTATATTGAAGGACCTTGCTATATCCCTCAGCAGTCCAGGTTAGAGAGACCATCCAACACACTCCTTTGTGAAACTTAATTTTTTTTGACCTCTGCGTTGACCCTAAGTTTAACAGCATTCCAAATTCAGTCTACTCTGCCCACACAAGATATTGCAGCTAAGCAAAACTCTGTTCCAGAAACCTCATAAATTGTATGAGCTGCACAATTTAGGCCTGAGGGAGTAAATTGAACAGAACTGGACTGTCACATTGTTTTAGACCATTTGCCACAGACATTTAGGATTAGTTCTAGATTGATTGAACTAGTTATGGTGATGGCTAAATATATACGTAACCCTTTACTGAATATTTCTATGAATTTAGTTCTTGCTGCCAGGGTTTAATGGACTTAGAGTAGGCATGGAAAGGATTGGGCAGATGCTGAAGAGGAAGGTGATTTCATTCCCTTTAAGCAACAAGAGGTTTGGTCATTCATTCTGCCACTATTTACTGATGTGATTGAGATTCAGTCTTCAACAAGATGATTCCTGTTTTATGAAACTCACAATTCATGTGACACAAGTATGCTGTTAATAATCTGATATCTGACATCATCTTGTGTAGATTTTGATACTTAATGACTTTATTTATAAGTCACATGGTGTTAGTCCAAGTTATTGATGCCTCAGTGTTTCATCTGCAAAAGAGAGATTACTGTGGGGATGAGTGAGAGTAACAAACACTACCAAAGTTCTTGTATAGTGCCAGGTATACAACCAAGGATCTCCACTGTTTCTCACAGTAGTACTCAGTGGCATTCAGAGTTAATTCTGTTTATTTGAATGGATCGTTCTCTTCTTTGTAACAGTTATAGTTAGCAGGAGTCACCTGAAAGAGCCCACCAAGAGGTCGTGCAGGAAGAATGGGACCTTTCTCATTGATGCATAGCTGAAAAGATTTCATTTGTGCTGGTTCACTAATACATAATTAAGAATACATAATCCGACACATGGTCATTTTGAAAACCAGTAAGCAGGGGCAAAGCAAATATTTTCAATTATTCAGCAAGTACAGGTTGTGGGCCTGCTGCGGGCCAGCCTCAATATAGAAACTGTACCTGCCCCATGGGTATGAAGATCAGGTGAGTTACAACACAACTGGCAGCAGAGGACTCAGGAGCTACCTGTGGCTATTTTTTGTGATATTTTTAGATTGGCTACAAGAAAATGACTCTGTTTATTGCTTGTAGAAATCTCCAAGTATTTGATTTTCTATAGTATTTTTTAACCCAGAGGAACCAACTTTTTCTTTCTAATTCTTCATTTCTGTTCACTTTCCAAATATATATATCAAGTGAATTACAAGGCTGTAATACAGAATCCAATGTGCCACATTAAAAAACTCTCAAAGAACTCAGCATGATGATGATAAGACATGTTATCTTGCCAAAGTATAGCTTCACTCATTGAAAATAAATTCAAAATGTTCCATTGCTTTTCAAATGAGAAAATGTTCTATTACAAATAAAAGCATTAAGCTGAACTCCTATCAGGCTCTCTTTTTTCTTGTACTTCTTTAACTTGCAGAAAACAAATTGTGAAAGCATGATGATAGCCATGTTAATGCATGGTGTGACAGACAAGGCAGAAACAGCAGGAAGCTGACAGACATCTATACAGGAAGTATCTGATACAGGAAGTATCAGAGAGAGAACAGGAAGTCCGGTAAGAATACAAACCCTCAAAGCTCACCCCTAGTGATGTAATTTCTCCAGTGAGAAATCTATCTCCTAAAAGTTCTATAACCTTCTCAACCAACAACATCAGCTAGAAATCACATGTTCAGAGATGGGTACTTGTGGGGACACGTCTCACACAGACCATTATAACGCAAATGGATGTAAACTCCGAAGACACCATTGTTCAGTGTCTAGAACGAAACATATGAAGGTAAAAAATTCATTTACAGCAGTAAATATATTTACAAGGTATTCCAAAAGTGTGTCAACGTTTCACTTTAATTTTTTTCCACTTGAACAATACTGTAGAAATATCTCCTTGTAGTACCTACATTACTAATAAATTCATTTATGTGGGGGTATGTGTCAGCACCTGTGGCCCCCAGCTCAGCCTGAAAATGAAGAGTAAAAGATTTTTTAATGGCAGTATATTAGTCTCAGATATCTTGAGGCATGGAAATGCTAACAGTGAATAATAATGAGAAATTATAACTGTGACCAGGAAGATGGCTCAGTGGGTATGGGCGGTCATCATAAGCCTGAGTTCCATTCCTGGGATCCACATGGTGGAAGGAGAGAACCAATTCCTGCAGGTTGTCTTCTGACGCCTCATGTGTGTCATAAGTACATGTGCACACACACTCACATTTTTAAAATGTAATAAATTGAGGAAATTAAAATGGGATATGAAGTTGAGATAAAGACAATCCGAACAAACAAGCCTCTATCCACCTCTCTACCCTTAATTTTATTGTTTTCATGGAAATATATGCACATGCTGTAAGTTTATGATTTTTGTCCTTGTAGTGGGAGATGATAGTACAAGGGTTACAGATACTCCCTCTGTACTGAGAACATTCTTACACTAAGGTATTACTTGCTATTTATAGGAAATCCAAATTTAAATGGATGTCCTGATTTTTCTCAATGTAACAGCCCAGCAATAAAGCCTGAACTAGTTGTTTATGCGTCACTGTGACCAAAGCACATGATAGAAACAGCTCAAAAGAAGAGAGGTGTACTTGGGCTCATGATTCAGGACATTTCAGTCCACCATGGCAAGGAAGGCATGGAGGCATTCATGGCCAGAGGAGGGGTGAGGCAAAGCCCTTCACATCACCTGTGACCAGAAAACAGTCAGGAGCAGGAGTAGCTTTTCAAAGGCAGCCCCTAGGGTCTTCCTTCTGCCAGCTAGGCTCCACCTTCTACAGGCTCCACAGCTTTCCCAAATAGTGCCACCAGGTGGGGAACAAGCATTTCAAACATGAGCCTGCAGGAAACATTGCAGATTTAACCCATGACAAAGCCTGCCACCTGCACAGAACGCTGAACCTGTACTCCTCTCAAGATAAATCTTCACAATGGATTACACTACTTAAGAAGCAGCCCACAGATCTTGTCAACTCTCTATTTACATGGACATAGCAGAGTAGGAAACCCAGAGAGATACACTGCTTTGTACACCTTTCCAATTTTATGTCACATAAAACCAGCAGGAAAGGGACAACTGAGCAACACTGGCAACATGGAACTTAATAAAGAAACTCAACATCCTACTGTGGTGGTTTGAATGACAATGACCTCCATACATTCATATATCAGAATATTTAATCTCCAGTTGGTGGAACTGTTTGGGAAGAACTAGGAGATGTAATGTTGTTGGAGAAGGAAATGTCACTGGAGTGTGGTTTTAGGTTTTAAAAGACTTATGCTTCTCCCAGTCATTCTTCCACCAAGTGGTGGTAAACACTATGTCATCATGTTTGTCAAAAGGTTTTGGTCACATTTTGTTTTTCCAATGCATCTGAGGACTAGCTGTACTCTTTACCTTTCTACAATATTTATAAATAGGAGAGTTAACTATGGCATGTATGATATTACACAATTTTCAGGAAACTTTTTATCTCTTAAGATTTTTTTCTCAGGGGAGACGTGGTTAGTGTCTGACATCTAATCATAAACTCAGCAAAGATAGAAACTTCAATTTGCAGAACCACATCCTTTAGACACCTCTAGAACTATCTCCATGTACACAGTGAAATGAGAGCATAGTGCAACATTCTGACTAAACATGTGTAAACTTGCTTTATTGCCTGTTTTATTATTTATTTTTACAAAACAATTTATATGTCTTAATCAAGAAAAAGTGGTCATGAAAAATATCAATGATTTTGCTGCTATGTTAAAAATGTGTTGGGATGCATAGTTCCTATCTTCAAAATATACGTAATACAGACAAGGCACTGTTGAATAGCAATACTAAAATAGCTTGAAAGCCTCTCTTATAAAAATTTACATATTTTCAAATACAAGAATATTAAGGACAGGAATTTTGAGTTATGCACATGATAGCTAAGATTCTTAACTTATGATAGAGCAGTAAAGAAAACAAAGAGAAACCAGTTCAATAACCATACTCCATTAGTCTCAGGACTCAGACATTCTGGTAGAAGATATCAGTTCTACAGTGTGTACCTATGTTTTCATAATTCAAGCCAGGACAGTTGATTATGCTGTTTCTAGGAAAATGCAATTTAATGCCAGATAAATTCTTTATTTTAAATAGATGTCACGATTTTTAAGTGAAGGTTGGCCATGGGCTGTTTCCAAATTAATAAAAACTTAAGTATAAATATTTTGTAAAAATGATTTTCTTATCAGCTGTAGGAGTTCCCTGGTAGAGTTTTTTGGGTCACTTATATAAACTATCATATCATCTGCAAATAGTGAAAGTTTGACTTCTTCCTTTCCAATTTGTATCCCCTTGATCTCCTTTTATTGTCTTATTGCTCTAGCTCAAACTTCAAGTACAATATTGAAGAGATATGGAGAGAATGGACAGCCTTGTCTTGTTCCTGATTTTAGAAGGAATCACTTTGAGTTTCTCTCCATTTAGTTTGATATTGGCTGTTGGCTCGGTGTATATTGCTTTTATCATGTTTAGATATGTTCCTGTTATTCCTGTTCTCTCCAAGATCGTTATCATGAAGGGATGTTGGATTTTGTCAAAGAATTTTTCAGCATCTAGTGAAGTCGGGACCAGGCTGGTGAAACTCACAGAAACAGCTGACCTGAACAAGGGGGAGTGCATGGACCCCAGACTGCTGTCTGGGAGGCCAGCACAGGACTGATCCAGACACCTGAATGTGGATGTCAATGAGGAGGCCTCCAGTAGTGGATCAGTACTTATCCCTGGGGTAAAAAAGGACTTTAGGAGCCCATCCCACATGGAGGGATATTCTCTCAGCCTGGACACTTGGGGGAGGGCCTAGGCCCTGCCCAGGATGATATGACAGACTTTGGGGAACCCCCATGGAGGGTCTTACACTCCCTGGGGAGCAGAGGGGGGATGTGGTGGAGGACTGGTATGGGGCTGAGAGGAGGGGAGGGAGGGGGAGAAGGGATTGACATGTGAAGCAGTCTTGCTTCTAATTTGAACTAATAAAAACATAATGTCTTGGAAAAATAATAAATATGTAAATAATTATAGAAGAAAAAAGAAAAAATGTTTTTCTTAGAAGCCATCATTTGATGAAATAAAAGAAAACTTAAAGAAATAGATATCTCATCACCTCATAGTTGTAAGTTTAGATATTTAAGACAATATTCAGACCGCAATACTGTCCAAAGAAACATACAGATTTAATGGATTCCTTATGAAAATCCAACTGTCTTGTTTATAAACTAATATAAACTGATCATAAAGGGTGGGGAATGAAAAAGTCCACAGATAGTCAAATTAGCCTCTTCTTCCCTCTCTAAAAAATGGAGAATTTATTCTCCCTGAGGTCGAACTCTGAGAAGGCTAAAGCAAACAAAAGAGAGTGGTGCTGGCATTAGGGTGGTGACATAGAATAATGGAATGGAGTTGACTGTCCAAAAATAAGCCCACATATCCATAGACTACTCAATGGGGAAATGTGTTTTTTTAACAAATAATGCTAGGAAAACTAATTGCTCACATGTAAAAGAAGTCAACCCCTAATTATACACCTTACCTCACAAAGTCACTCAGATCAAAAAGTTAAACATGAAAGCCAAAAGTATAGTACTCAGAAAAAAATAATACTTTTGACCAAAACCACAAACAACTAAAAAAATACAAACTGGGATTTTAAAAACTCACATGCAACAGAGAATATTATATTAATAGAAAAGCAACCTGTATAATAAAAGAAAATCTCTTGAGTCATATATTTGAATGATCTAATAGCCAAAATACACAAAGAACTCTTATAATTAAACAACAATGAACAAATATTCCAGTTTCAAAGTCAAAGATTTTAGTTAGATATTTCTCAAAGAAGATGCACTGAACAGTCAAGAAGTACATAAAATTTTTTGATGTCATTAATCATTAGGGAAGTAGAATCCAGAGCCATAATGAAATACAATGAGAGAATTCATTTCACACTTCCTGGGATATATATATATATATATATATAATATATATATATATATAATTTTTCAAAGGAAATAACAAGTGCTTACACAATTTGTAGCAATTAACCCCCCTATATATTGCTTCTGAATGTAAAATGGCTGATCCATTGTCGAAAATAACTGGAGACTCTTCAAAAATTTTAAAATGGTATGAATATATGACCTAGAAATATCATTGCTAGATACATACTTAAGACAATTAAAAACAGAAATAAACACAAGACTTTCACCTAAGTGCTCATGCTAGTAAGGAAGCTGCTCAGAGGTCCACTGACTCATGAATTGATGTTACAAAAGAAAGTGTATCTACACAAAAGAATATTACTCGGACCTAAGAGGGATGGAGTACTAATATAAACCACAACAAGGACATCTATGTCATGCCCTTAAATAAAGGGGTCATGCCTTTCACATTCTCTTTCCCCCTTGGCTGTGTATGATATGGAAAAACTGTGGTTCAGGAGTCCCCTCCTAGGTAAAAAGAGTAATTCAAACACTGAAGATAATAGAGCAATTAGAAAAAAAGCACCCAGGATTTTCCAACGACTCTAATGTCTGTCAGATTCTGACAGGAAGGAAACAAATTAACATTAGCAACTGTAGGGCTCGTAATACAGCAGTTGACTTCAATCCTAACTGATACATGGAGCTGCTATTTGTTTGATGCATTTGCTTCTATCAATAATGTCATTCATAGTGGTTAGAGAATGATCCTAGATAAACTGAAAGAACTAGTCAATATGTTGTCCTGAATAAACAGAATGAATGTCCCTACCTGGTGAAGATAACAATACAACAATACAAACATTTCTCTGTGAGAAGTCTAAAACCAGTTAAGAAATTTCTGCACCTGTAAGCAAGTGCAAAACCAGCAAAAATAAAATAAAAGGCCAGTAAGAAACTTTATAACAATAATTCACCAGAAAATCAAAACAAACAAAATAATAAATAAAATAAGCAACCCAAAAAATATAGCAAAGAGAGAGGAAAAATACATCAATAGAAAACAAATAGCAGGTTAGAGAGATGGCTCGGAGGTTAAGAGCGCTGGCAGCTCTTCTAGAAGTCTTGAGTTCAATTCCCAGCAACCAAATGGTGGTTCACAACCATCTATAATGAGTTCTGGTGCCCTCTTCTGGCATGCAGGAATATATGCAGGCAGAACACTGTATACATAATAAATAAATAAATAGATCTTTTTTTTAAAAAAGACAAGAAAACAGCAAGATGATAATAGTAACCAAAATGTCTATGTAAAGCAACTTAACATAAAATGCTTGCCTAACACACAGGATCAGTGCTCAATTTCTGTCTCTGTCTCTGTTTCTGTCTCTCTGTGTCTCTGTCTCTGTCTCTGTCTCTGTCTCTCTCTCTGTCTCTCTCTCTCTCTCTCTCTCTCTCTCTCTCTCTCTCACACACACACACACACACACACAAAGAAAAAAGCTAGAAAAATGACTGTGAAGGTTTTTACCACACAAAATTCCAAGTGTTTGAGAATATGATGTTTATCCTGATTTGAGCATTATACAAGGTATATATGTGTCAAAACATCATGCAGTACCTTATAAATATATACAGTTACCATGTGTCAAAAGTAAATTTCAAAAAGCACAAAGAACACTACCAACTAGCTTGAGCTAACTGAAGCTACAGTTCACTACACACAACTATGAAAGTTCTACTTTTTTGCAAGTAGATAGAACATATATCATGAAAAGTCACATAAGTAAGAAATAAAGCATGTTTCAATAAATGTAAATGTAACAAAATAAGATTGTCTCTAGACTAACAATTCAAATTAGAAATGAATAGCAAAAATACAGTTGAGACATCTGCCACTCACAATGATGGATTTGAGTTTACAGTTACCATGATAGTCATCCAAGGAGCATCAGGTATGGGTTCCATCTCAAGAAGTGGGTCTTAAATCAAATAAGATATTGGCTGGACTCTGCATATATGTTACAGTTGTTTAGTTTGGTCCCATGGAGGGACTTCTAACAGTAGGAACAGGGGCTGTCTCCAACTCTTTTACAGGCTTTGGGTACCCTATTCCTCATTCTGGGTCACCCTGCCTATCCTTAATACATGGGAGGTACTTAATCTTCCTGCAACCTGATAAGACATGTATTGTTGATTCTCCTAAATAGAAATGGTAGAGGGGTAGATTGAGGGGTTGAAATGGAGCAGGGAGAGGGGTAGGGACTGGGAGGAGAGGAGGAAAGGGAAAATGCAGCCGGGATGTAAAATAAATTAAAAATATTATTATTTTAAATATTGACTGGTTATAACCACAAGCATTGTGCCACCATTGCACTGGTGTATCTTGGAATCAGGACACCATTGTGGCTGGGTTGAGATTTAAGTTTCTCCTTTGGTACCATGCATAGTATTCCAGTAGGTGTGAAGGCTCTATGTAGACACCAGCTCCATTTCTCCATGTTAAATGACTTGCGTTGATGTTATTTTCAGCAATAGAGCCTTGCTGTAAGTTTGTGGAGCCCAACCAATAGCCTTGGCAATGGCTTGGGTTGTTTGGCTGTTCATTTGGCCAACAACTCAATTAGATAGAACCCACTTCTGGTTCTGCATGCTCATTGGGTGAAAATAGACAGTCGGGGTTCTGTCTAACAAGTGATTTGGTGATTTCATTAATATTTTCTAATATGCATTTATTTACTTTAGGAAGCTTCTACTGTAATTTCATTTGATCCCTCAAATGGCCCTTAATTATAGCTGGCCCTCTCTGTATTCCATACCTTATCCCCCTCTTCCCTCTCGCTCCCAATTTGATCAATTCCAATCCATTCAAAACTCTCTCTATATTCACTTCTAGGGAGATATGTCCCTCCCCCAAGGTTTTTTTTTTATTTCATACCTAAGCCCTGTGGTTCTACAGATTGTAGCTTGCTTGTGTTTTACTTAACAGTTAACATCCTTATATAAACAAATTCATGCCATATTATCTTTCTGGTTCTGTAACACCACACTCAGGATGATTTTATTCTAGTTCCATCCGTTTGCCTGCAGATTTCATGATGTTACTTTTTTAATACCTGAGTAATACTCCATTGGGTAAATTATGCCCATATTTATTTATTTATTTATTTATTTATTTATTTATTTATTTATTCATTGTTGGGAATCTAGGTTGTTTCCAATTTCTGGCTATTATGAACAGAGCAGAAATTAGCATGGTTGAGCAAGTGTCTCCATAATAAGATGTAGAGTCCTTTGGGTACATACCCAAAAGTGGTGTAGCTGGATCTTGAGGTAGGTTGATTCCTGTTTTACTGAGGAACCACCATGCTGGTTCTTATAGTGGCTGTACTGATTTGCACTCCCACCAGCAATGGATGAGTGCTCCCATTACTCCACATACTCAATAGCATGAGCTGTCACTTGTTTTCTTAATCTTGACCATTCTGACAGGTGTAAGATGAAATCTCAAGGTGGTTTTAAGTTGCATTTCCTTGATGTGAACATCTCTCTAAGTGTTTCTCAGCCATTTTAATTTCCTCTTTTTAGAATTTTCTTTTTAGATCTGTCCCACACTTTTAAATTGGGTTATTTGTATTCTTGATACCCAGTTTTTGTTTGCTTTATATATTTTTATATTAACCATCTATCAAACATATAGTTGGAAAAATCTTTTCCCATTTTGTAGGCTGCCACTTTGTCTTAATGATGGTTTCCTCTATAATGCAATAATTTTTCAATTCATAAAAAGTTTCAGGTACCATTTATTAATTGTCAATCTTAGTGCCTGTGCTAATGGTGCTCTGTTCAGAAAGACTTTTGCTGTATCAATGTTTACAACATTATTCACCACTTTCTCTTCTATCCGGTTCAGTGTATTTGGTTTTTTGTTCATTTATAGTTGAGTTTTTTGCAGGGTGAAAAGTATGGGTCTACTTGGATACTTCTACATGCAGCTATTCAGTTTGAGCACTACCATTTGTTGAAGCTGTCCTTATTCCACTGTGTGTTTCTGGCTTCTTTATAAAAAAAATCAGGTGTCCATAGATGTGTGGATTTATATCTGGGTCTTCAATATGATTCCATTGATCAACATGTCTGTTTCTGTACATGCTGTTTTTATTACTGTAGTTCTGCAGTACAGTTTAAGATGGGGATGGTAAGACCTCCAGCAGTTCTTTGAATATTATGGAATTTTTAACTATTCTGTATTGTTGGGGGGAGCATGCATGTGTGTTTCCATATAAATCTGAAAATTGTCTTTCCAGGGTCTGTGAAAGATTGTACTGGAATTTTATGGGAATTCAAAATCTACTGAATCTATAGATTGCTTTTGGTAGGATTCAATTTTTACTATATTAATTTTACTGATCCATGAGCATGGGAGATCTTTTTATCTTCTGATATTTTCTTTGATTTCTTTCTTCAGTGTCTTGGAGCTGAAGTCTTTCACTTGCTTGGTTACAGTTACCTCAAGGTATTTTAAATATTTTGAGGCTATTGTGAAAAGCATTGTTTCACTGACTTCTTTCTCAGATCTGTTCTGCCTTTAGTGAGATGATTGTGTGGTTTTTTACTTTCAGTGTGTTTATATGGAGAATTACATTTATCAGTTTACATATGTTGAACCTTCTCTGCATCTCTGAGATGAAGCCTACTTGATCATGGTAATGACCTTTTTGGATATGTTCCTGTATTCAGTTTGCAAGTATTTACTGAGAATTTTTTGCATCTATGCTCATAATGGAAATTGAACTGTAATTTTCTTTGTTGGATCTTTATGTGGTTATGTCTTTATATGGTAACTATGGCTTCATAAAATAATTTGGCAAAATTCCTTCTGTTACTATTTTGTAGAATAATTGGATGAGTATTGGCATTAACTCTTCTTTGAAAGACTGGTAGAATTCTGTGCTTAAGCAATCTGTCCTTGGATCTAGTTTGGTCAGTAGACATTTAATCACTACTTCTATTTCACTAGGGCTATCAGTCTGTTTGAATTGATGATTATTATTTAACCTTAGCAAGTGGTTTCCATTAAAAAATTATTTATTCCTTCTATAGTTTCCAGTTTGGGGAAGTACAGGCTTGTTTGTTTGTTTTTGCTAGCTTTTTTTTATTTCTTAGTTCAAAATAGGAACAAGCTTGTTTCACATGTCAATCCCTTCTCCCTCTCCCTCCCCTCCCCTCCAACCTCCTCCTAGCCCCCACATGCTCCCCACTCCATCCCCTCTCCACTCCCCAGACAGGGTAGGGCCCTCAACAGGGGCTCCCCAAAGTCCACCACATCATCCTGGGTCGGGCCTAGTCCCTGCCCCATGTGTCCAGGCCAAGAGAGAAACACTTCACCTGGGATGGGCTCTCAAAGTTCCTTCTTACACCAGGGAAAAATACTATCCACCAGGGGCCCCATAGAGTACTGAGGCCTCCTCATTGAAATGCATGTTCAGGGGTCTGGATCAGTCCTGTGTTGGCCTCCCAGATAGTAGTCTGGGGTCCACGTGCTCCCCCTTGTTCAGACCAGCTGTTTCTGTGGGTTTCACCAGCCTGGTCCCGACCCCTTTGATCTTCATTCCTCCCTCTCTGCAACTGGGTTCTAGAGTTCAGTTCAGTGTATATCTGTGGGTCTCTGCCTCTGCTTCCATTAGCCACTAATGAGGGCTCTAGGATGGGATATAAAGTAGTCATCAGTCTCATTATAGGGGAAGGGCATTTAGGGTATCTTCTCCACCATTGCCTAGATTGTCAGTTCATGTCATCCTTGTACATCTCTGGAAATCTCCCTAGTGCCAGATCTCTCCTCAGATCTATAATGGCTCCCTCAGATATGGTATCTCTCATCCTGTTCTCCTCTATTCTTCCCCCAACTCATTTCTGCTCCTCCATTTCCTCTTCTTCCCTCCTCTTCTCTTCCTCTCATTCTGTCAGCTCCCTCTTCCCTACCCTCATGCTCCCAATTAGCTCAGGAGATCCTGCCCCTTCCCATTCTCCAGGGTCCATGCATTTTTCTCTTAGAGTCCTTCTTGTTTCCTAGTTTCCTTGGTGAAGAGGATTATAGTCTAGCAGTCCTTTGCTCCATGTCTAAAATTCATACATGAGTGAGTACATACCATGTTTGTCATTTTGTGACTGGGTTACCTCACTAAGGATGGTTTCTTCTAGTTCCATCCATTTGCCTGAGAATTTCAAGATTCCATTGCTTTTTTCTACTGAGTAGTACTCCATTGTGTAAATGTATCACCTTTTCTCTATCCATTCTTCAGTTGAGGGGCATCTAGGTTGCTTCCAGGTTCTGGCTATTACAAACAATGTTGCTATGAACATGGTTAAACATATATCCTTGTTGTATGGCCATGCATTATTTGGTATATGCCCAAGAGAGGAATTGCTGGATCTTGAGGTAGACTGATTCCCATTTTTCTGGGCAACTGCTATGCTGATTTCCAAAGTGGTCTTACAAGTTTGCACTCCCACCAGCAATGGAGGAGTGTTCCTTTTTCTCCACATCCTCTCCAGCATAGATTGTAATTGGTGTTTTCATTTTAGCCATTCTAGCCAGTGTAAGATGGTGAATTGAATCCAAGAACACATCAGAAAAATCATCCACCATGATCAAGTAGGCTTCATCCCAGGGATGCAAGGATGGTTCAACATACGAAAATCTATCAATGTAATCCATCATATAAACAAACTGAAAAAGAAAAACCACATGATCATCTCACTAGATGCTGAAAAAGCCTTTGACAAAATCCAATATTCCTTCATGATAAAGATCTTGGAGAGAACAGGAATAACAGGAATATATCTAAACATGATAAAAGCAATATACACCGAGCCAACAGCCAACATCAAACTAAATGGAGAGAAACTCAAAGCGATTCCTCTAAGATCAGGAACAAGACAAGGCTGTCCACTCTCTCCATATCTCTTCAATATTGTACTTGAAGTCCTCGCTAGAACAATCAGACAAGAAAAGGAGGTCAAATGGCTACAAATTGGAAAGGAAGAAGTCAAATTTTCACTATTTGCAGATGATATGATTGCCTACATAAGTGACCTGAAAAACTCTACCAGGAAACTCCTACAGCTGATAAACACCTTCAGCAAAGTACCAGGATACAAAATTAACTCAAAAAATCAGTAGCCCTACTATATACAGATGATAAATGCAATGAGATAGAAATCAGAGAAACATCACACTTCACAATATCCACAAGCAACATAAAATATCTTGGGGTAACACTAACCAAAATAGTGAAAGACCTGTACAGTAAGAACTTTGAGTCTTTAAAGAAAGAAGTTAAAGAAAATACCAGAAAATGGAAAGATCTTCCATGCTTTTGGATAGGTAGAATCAACATAGTAAAAATGGCAATCTTGCCAAAAGCAATCTACAGATTCAGTGCAATCCCCATCAAAATCCCAACACAATTCTTCACAGACCTTGAAAGAACAATATTCAACTTGATATGGAAAAACAAAAAAACCCCAAATAGCCAAAACAAATCTGTACAATAAAGGACCTTCAGGAGGCATCACCATCTCTAACTTCAAGCTCTATTATAGAGCCATAATACTGAAAACAGCTTGGTATTGGCACAAAAATAGACAGATAGACCAATGGAACCGAATTGAAAACCCTGATATTAACCCACACATGTATGAAAACCTGATTTTTGACAATGAAGCAAAATCTATACAATGGAAAAAAGAAAGCATCTTCAACAAATGGTGCTGGTACAACTGGATTTGGACATGCAGATGATTGCAGATAGATCCATATCTGTCACCAAGCACAAAACTTAAGTCCAAATGGATCAAAGGTTTCAACATAAATCCAGCCACGTTGAATCTTCTAGACGAGAAAGTGGGAGATACCCTTGAACGAATTGGTACAGGAGACCGCTTCCTGAACATTACACCAATAGCACAGACATTGAGATCTACAATTAATAAATGGGACCTCCTGAAACTGTGTAGCTTCTGTAAGGCAAAGGACACAGTCAATAACAAAACAACAGCCCATGGAATGGGAAAAGATCTTCACCAACCCCATATCTGACAGAGGGTTGATTTCCAAAATATACAAAGAACTCAAGAAGCTAGTCACCAAAACACCAACTAATCACATCAAAAAGTGGGGTGCAGAACTAAATAGAGAATTCTCAACAGAGGAATCCGAAATGGCTGAAAGACACTTAAGAAAGTGTTCAAAATCCTTGGCCATCAGAGAAATGCAACTCAAAACAACTCTGAAGTACAGGTTTTTAAAGCACATCTCTATGATTGTCTGGATTTCCTCAGTGTCTGTTGTTATGTCCCCTTTTCATCTCTACTTTTGTTAATTTGGGTAATCTCTATACCTTTCATTTAATTTGGCTAAGTATCAAACATTGATTTCCTCAAAAGAGTTCTCTTTGTTTCATTGATTCTTTGTATCTTTTCTGGGTTTTTTTGTTTTGTTTTGTTTTTATTTATTTCAGCCTGCATGTGATGTTTCTTGCTGTCTACTTCTTTTGGGTGTTATTTCTTCTTTTTGTTCCAGAGATTTCAGGTGTGGTTGCTAGTATATCATGTCTCCAATTTCTTTATGTAGGCATTAGTTATGAACTTGCCTGTTAGAACCACCTTCATTGTGTCCATATGTTTGGATATGTTATGTGTTCATTTTATTTTAATTCTAGAAAGTTTTTATTTCTTAATTTCTGTCTTGACTCCATTTTTCTTTCAGTAGTGTGTTATTCAGTTTTTATGATTTTTGTCAGTTTTCTGGTTTATTCTGTTGTGATATCCAGCTTTAATCTGAGGTGATCAGCTAAGTGCAGGGTCTTATTTTGATGTTTTGCATGTGTTGGGACATGCTCTGTTTCTGAGTATGTGGCTACTTTTGGAGAAAGTTTCATGAAGTGCTCAGAAAAAGTTATGTTCTTTTATGTTTAGGTGAAATGCTCAGTAAATGTCAATTAGGTCCCTATTTGATTGTGATTTCAGTTAGCACATCATTTTTACATTTAATTTTTGTCTGGAAGTTCTATCTATTGGCAATAATGGGTCATTGTATGACAGTCAATGTGTTATTTAAGCTGCAATAGGATTTCTTTTACAAGCTTAGTTGACATCATGTTTGAGGCATAGATTTTAAAAATTTCAAAGTCATCTTGGTGGACTTTTCCTTTGATGAGTGTGTAATATCCTTCCTTAATATCTTCTGATTAATATTTGGTTTGGTCTATTCTGTCCGATATTAGAATGACTATACCAGCTCATTTCTTATGTCCATTTGTTTGGAATATGTTTTCTAACCCTTTATGTAATGTGAAGTTCTTTGTCCAGGCTGGTCCTTCAGCCCTTGAACCCCAAATAAACACACAGATGCTATATTTGTAATAAATCTATTGGCTGATGACTAGGGTTTCTTATTGGTTAGCTCTGTCTTAATTATTATTATTGATTATTATTAATTATTAGTTTTTATTTCTATTAATCTAAGTATTTCCATGTGGTTTTATCTTACCAGTGAATCTCTTCCCCGGTTCTACATGATGACTCCTAAGCATCTCAGCAGGGAAGAGAGAGATTTCCTGTTTGTCCCTGCTTATATCCTAATTCTGCCCAGCTTGTCACTTCCTGTCTGTACAGACCTCTATGGTTAGCTAGTGGCAAGTTTCTGCCCAGCTATGTCACTTCCTGTCTGGCCAATCAGCCAATCAGTGTTTTATTCATTAACCAGTAAGAGAAACATATATACAGAAGAACACTCCCCATTATCTCTTCTTTTCTGTCTAAATAAAAAGGGTTTTAACTTTAACATAGTAAAATATATAACAAAACAGTTATCAAACAAGAACTATAGTTAATAATATTTAGTCCATTAACAGCAAAATTTAAAGAAAATATTCAATCATCTATCCTACCTTTGTGAGTCTAAAGTCTTATATATAACTTATCTTTTATCATAACTAAGGAAAACCATAACCGTAACTATCTGTCTTCAACTCTATCAAAGACCACAGAAGGATAATATATAAACTCTAGAACTTACAGAGACATCATCATCTTTTCCCTGAGGTGATGTGTATCCTTAATATTAAGGTGTGCCTCTTGAATGTAACAGGATGAATCCAGTTTTCACAACCACTCTGTTATTGGGACATTGGAACTGTTTATGTTGAGAGATATCAAATATTAATGACTGTTGATTCCTATTATTTTGGTGGTGGTGGTGTTGTATATGTGCTTTCCTTCCTTCTTTTGACTTTGCTGGCATGGGATTATTTAGTTCCTTTTGGGGGGGGGTTATAGTTAACCTCTTTAAATTGAAGTTTTCTTTCTAGTCCCTTCCGTAGGACTGGACCTGTAGAAATAGATATTGCTTAAATTTTGTTTTATCATGAAATATCTTATTTTCCCTATCTATGTAGATTGGAAGTTTTGCTGAGTATAATGGTCTGATCTGACATCTGTGGTCTCTTGGAATCTGCAGCACATCTGTTCAGGCCATTCTGGCTTTTAGAGTCTCCATGGAGAAGTCATGTGTAATTCTAATCAGCTGACCTTTATATGTTACTTAGTCTTAATTTCCCTTGAAACTTTTAATATTCTTTCTTTATTCTGCATATTTAGTGTTTTGATTACTGTGTGCTAAGGGAACTATCTTTTCTGATCCAGTCTATTTGCTGTTCTGTATGTTTCTTGTACTTTGGTAGGTACCTCCTTCTTTAGGTTAGGGAAAATTTCATCTATGATATTTTTGAAAATATGGTCTGTGTCTTTTCCTAGGTTTCTTCCCCTTCCTCTATTTCTACTAATCTATTATGGATTTTGTCTTTGTATACAGTCCCAGAATTCCTGGATGATTTGTACCAGGATTTGTTTGTCTTTAATGCCTGAGATTCTCTCTTCTGCCTCTTGAGTTCTGCTGGTGAGGTTTACTTTCTAAGCTCACTGTTCCAGTTCCTAATTTTTTTTCCATTCATTTATTTAGCTCATAAATAAAGTCATGCACAATTATGATACACAATGTTCACAATGGCATGGCTAAATTAAACCAATTAACATGTTATATCACACATATTCATCATTTTTGTTTTGAAAACACTTAAAGGATACTATCTCACAACTTTTAAAATATAGAATATTGTTATCAACCATATTTATCATGCTCTCAGTAGACCTCAAGACTTCAGAGTCCATGCCTCTTGTTCAACTGCAGTTTTATATCCTTAAACCAATCGTTTCCCCATTGTTAAAAGACCCGCATTGAAGCCTAATAGCCACAATTCTGCTCTCTGTTCCCATAAGTTTATCATTTCTAGGTTACACATAAAATTGAAATTGTTTGACATTTGTCTTCCAGTGTGTCACTTTTTTTTTGGCAAGCATATAACTTTACTACTTACTAAAGATGAAATCAAATTTGCATGCACAGGTGAACACTCACTGAAACACCTTGGATTCATCACATACTTGAGTTTCAGTTAATATATATATATATATATATATATATATAGATAGATAGATAGATAGAGAGAGAGAGAGAAATAATGGCAATATGTTATGCATCAATAGCAGCAGCAGCTTTTCCAAGTTCTGCAGTCATTTGAAAAAATTGTAGAGACATCCAGCACACTCCATTTAAAAGCAAAAAACAAAAAAAACACCAAACAAACAATAACAACAACAACAAGTAAAAAAAACAAAATCCCGGAAAACAGTGCAGTTCTGTTACTCTTGTGGTACTTGGCACCATTTTTTTTTTAATTAGCTTCTCAGTCATCATCTGGGAGGAAACCATTCTGAGCAACATCATTAAAAACAGCTCTTATAAAGCATGGTCACTACTATGTATCATAAAGCAGGACCACATATGAGTGAGTACATATCATGTTTGTCTTTTTATGATTGGGTTACCTCACTCAGAATGGTTTCTTCGAGTTCCATCCATTTTCCTACAAATTTCAAGATTCCATTGTTTTTTTCCTGCTGAGTAGTACTCCATTGTGTAAATGTACCACAATTTCTCTATCCATTCTTCGGTTGAGGGCATCTAGGCTGTTTCCAGTTTCTGGCTATTACAAATAATGCTACTATGAACATGGTTGAACATATGTCCTTGTTATATGAATGTGCTTCTTTTGGGTATATGCCTAGGAGTGGAATTGCTGGATCTTGTGGTAGATTCATTCCCATTTTCTTGAGGAATCGCCATACTGATTTCCAAAGTGGCTGTACAAGTTGGCACTCCCACCGAGTTCCTAAATTTTTACTTTCCAAATTTCCCCTAAGTTTGTTTTCTTTATTGATTATATTTCCACTTTCAGATATTGAACTGTTTTATTCATTTCCTTCCACTGTTTGTTTTCATAGATTTTTTTTAATGTATTTCCCCTTTAAGGACTTCTATCATAATTATAAAGTCTATCTTAAGATCCTTGTCTTGTGCTTCAGCTATGTCATGGTGCTCAGAGCCTACTGCAGTATGATTTCTGGGCTCTAGAGAAGACATATCCTGATTGTTATTGACTGTGTTTTTACCCTGACATCTAGGCATCTTTATATGTTGGTATCTGGTCTTGTCTTTGTTGAGTGGGTGTTTTATTCCTTGATTTTCATTAGTTCTTAGAAGAGAGCAGTGCTTTTTGCTCCCTGGAAGGGAATGTTTCTGTGATACTGCTAAAAGTGACAACTGTTTATCCACTCACCTAAGATTGAAGTTTGGATTATTTCCATATTTTTGGTTATGGTGTACAGTATTGCTGCAAACAAATGTACAGTTTTAAAAGACCTGTTTTTATTATTATTATTATTCTTTGGCATCTGTATTCAGGAGTGGAGTTGTTCAGCCATACTGGTAAATTTGTTTGTTTTCTTGAAGAGCCACCAGTCTACTTTCCAGGGGCTATTTTTTTTTTAGTCTCATCAATATACAAAAGTTGAAATTTCCTGAAAACTTTGTCAATACTTCTTTTCCACTGTTTTAATGATACAGTTCTAGTTGGTATAACATGCCTCCTCACTAAAGACTCACTGTTTCCATAGTGACTGAGCATCATCTCAGATGCTCATTAAACATATGCATGTTTTCTTCTTAGCAGTGTGCATGCAGGCAAACATTTTCTCCCAGCCTCTGTTGACTTTTCATTTTGTTGATGTTTGGTGAAGTACAACATATTTATTTATTTTTCTTTTTTGTTCAAGTTTTTGATGTCATAACCCTAAGAAAGCACTGCCAAACCAAAACTCATGAATACTTATCCCAATGTTATCTTCAGCAATTATTATGGCTTTAGTATTTATACTAGGTCAATTCATTTTTTTTAATTCATGTGTGTGTGTGTGTGTGTGTGTGTGTGTGTGTGTGTGTGTGTGTGTGTGTGTGTGTATGTGTAGGCCAAAGGCTTGGTGTCTTCCTCAGTCACTTGTACTTTTTGAGATAAGGTCGTTTACTGAACCATCTTGGCTTGCTGAGATCTGCCTGTCTCTATATCGTTCCTCACTCCTAGGCCCAGCTTTGTACATGGGTGCTGAGGATCTGAACTCTGGTCTTCATGATTGTATGACAAACACTTTACCCACTGAGACACCGTCCCAGACCCATTTGGGTTAATGTTTATATGTAGTATGAAGTGGGTGTACAATTTCATTTCACATGCAGATATCCAGTTGTTCAGGCACCATTTTTTAAATGAAAATCAAAGGGCCTTGATATCATCATCAAAAAATCAATAATCCATAGATGTATTGGTTTAATTCTACTTGTCTATATGGTTATCATTATGCCAATACTGCATTGTTTTAATCACTGTCTATTTGCAATAAATTTTGAAGACAAGAAACATGAGTCTTCCAATTTTATTCTTTTGCAAGGTTGTTTGCTTGAAATTTATTTCGAGGATTCCACTTCTAGGAAAAAATACTGTCGACATTTGATATAGACCATATATCCATGCATCACTTAGACCAATACTGCATCTTAACATGTTAAATCTCTCCATCCATGAACATGGGATATCTTTCCATTTGTTTCAGTTTTCATTTGTATTCAGTAATGCTTTGTAATCAGAAGTCTCTCACTTCCATGGTTAAATTCCTAAGTATTTCATTCTTCTGAATGGTACAAATATAACTATTTGCTTGAGCCAGTGCAATAGCTCAGTGGGTAAAGGCTCTTGACACCACACTTGACAAACTAAGCTGGATCCAATCCTTTGACCATTATACTTTGGCATGCTTTTGTCCTTCCCACCACCACACACAATAAACAAATACACTAAATTGTATTTTCTTACTTCCTTTTCAGATTGTTCATTGCTGTTACATAGAAAAAAACAACGCCTTGTGTGCTGAACTCACATCCTGCAGCTTTGGCACTCACAACTCGAGTATGTTTTCAGATTCATGATTTTCTACTTTCTACATATAGAACCATGCCATTCATAAGTTTAGTTTCCTTTCTTCTCTTCCAATTTAGATACTTTTCATTTGTTTTTCTTGCCAAACTGCCCTGGCTAAAGCTTCCCCCTCAATTCCAAACAGTACTGAGAAATGTGGAATGCTTGTCTCACTCCTGATCCTTGAGGAAAGACTATTCTTTAGTCTTTCCTCACTCAGGATGTGAGCCATGGGTTTTTCCAAGTGCCCTTCATCATGCAAAGGAAGCCACTTCTGTTTCTGGTTGACAGAGTGTTTTCATCACAAAAGGGTCTGGATTACATCAATTGTTTGCTGTTTATTTTAAAACAATTGAGGTGATTGTAGAGCTGCTTTCCTCTGTTCTATTAATATGGTGTATTAAAGTAGTTTTCTTATGTTGACCCACCTTCATATTTCTGACATAAATCCTCCTTTCCTATGTAAGATAATTGATTTAATTTTCTGTTGTTTTTAATTTTTAAGTCCTTGTTAATCACTTCTGGATTTAGTATAAGGTCTCTAGTTTTGTATTCCCGTGGTGCCTTTCTGGCTTTGGTATCAGGATAATGCCACCCACATAGACAGTTAGTTGTTTCCTCTTCACTTTTGGGGGAAAATGAAAGGTACTTGTGTTACCATAAATCTTTCCGCCAAAAGCCGCCAGCCCCATCGCCACATGTGCGCTCTACGTCAGCCACCCGCCTGAGTTAGGGCTCCAATTAATGCACAGAGAGACTTGTATTAGGTACAATGCTGCTTAGCCAATGACTAGGATTCTCATCTGTTAGCTCAGTCTCAATTATCATAAATCTATATATTTTATAAGACTTATCTGATCGGGCACCTTATTGGTGTCTCTCCTTGCCAGTGGATCACATTGCAATGCTGGAGGAAGAGTGGAGAGGAAAAAGGACACTTCCTGTTTCTCCTTGCTTATATGAGTCTCCTTGCTATGTCACTTCCGGCCTGGATCACCACTTCTCTACTACATTTCCCAGAATCCTCTTTGACTCATAGTCCTGTCTAACTTGCTGTCTCATTGGCCAAACAGAACTTTATTTAATAATCAATAAGATAATCATACACAGTACATTCCCCATCATTACTAGTATCAAGTTTCTTTTAGAGTTTGGTGGAACTAACTGATGAAGCCATCTGATTCTGGACAGTTCCTAAAAGTTGAGAGATTTTGATTACTAATTCAATCTCTTTACTTTCATAAATATGTTCAATTCTTAAATTTTTCTGAGTCAATTTTGTTAGAATACATGTTTTTAAACTAGTCCATTTCCTCATAATTAGCTAGTTTGGTACCCTACAACTTGATAGCATTCACTTGCAGTTGTTATTTCTATAAAGTAGGTAACAATGGTCCCACTTTCACTTTGATCTTTTTTGCATCTTATGTGTCAATGTATGTGTATGTGTTTATGTGTGCATGTGGTTGTGTGTGTCTGTATGCTTGTCTATATATGTGTGTAGTATGTCTACCTGAAGATTTAATAATTTAATTATTTACTTATTGTTTTTATTGTTTTATTTCTTTGTTGTTAAAAACGTTTTGCTAAATGTCTTTTTTGGTCTTGCCCATAACTGTCTTTTTCTGCCATCTCTTTATCCACAGTTAATTTCCAATTAGACTATAATAGTCGGTTTTTTTTTTTTTTTTTTTTTGTGTGTGTGTGTGTGTGTGTGTGAGAACAAAATTCAAAGGAGATCCAGTACTCTCAACGTCAGATGACTGCCTTCTCACGATCAACCCACTGCCTCTTTTCCATAATCCCCTGTGCAAGATCAACATGGCTCAGCATGGTCCAGTGACATGTAAGTGTCACAAGAAAAGTATTTCTGCAAAGAAGTGGGTGATTACATCACCAAAGCTTAATGGGCAGACCATGAATCTGTAGAAGGCAAATAAGTCTACTTTAATTTTTGCCTCTTCCATTTTACAGCTACAGTTTTATTAGGTTAATTTCAGAGCACCAATTCCCAAACACACAATGGTAAATATGGAACACAGCATGAAGCTACAGACACCATGCAGGCCAGCACACAGCAGGAACTCAATCAGATCAGGGCCCTCCCTAGCTCTGTGTTGCTCAGACAACAGGAGGCAAGTCGATTTCCAGCAGCACATACCCTAGAAGCTTGTTAAAATGTAGAGGCCCAGCCCAGCTCAGAGCCACAGCAAATCAGAATCTAGTTTAAAAAGATGGCACACATTGCCCCTGCACCTGCAAGTCAGGGGAGATTGCTATGTTCACACAGTACCAAGTGGCCCTTTTCTTGTTTAGGCTGTTGATGAAGCTCGTCTTATGTGTCAGCACCGTTAGATTCTTGCATCTATATTCTCTAGTCTTTACAAAATGGAGAAATATGGTTGGTGATTTATACATGAAGTTCAGAGAATTTGAATGTCTTCACTAAGTAGTCAACAGCCTCTCCAATGGCCTTCCCTCCTCTTCTCTATACCTGTCTTTCAAATTGGTTTAGAAAGAAGCAAACCCCACAACACTGGTCATTTTTCTTACCAACACTGTGTCATTTGGGGGATGTTGACCTAAGCTGGAGCTGGAACTGCAGTGAGAGCAGTTCAGAGTCATGTGCTTCTGGCCTGCCTGTCAGTCACCCACTGTGTCCATAATCACAAGCCAATGAGTTTGAAGAAGCGCCAAATCTCTAGGAAATATGGTGGGGGGTTGGAGTGGGGGGAGACATTAAAATAGGACAATTTCATTCATTTAAATTTTCGAAGTTGCAAGAAGACCCGATGTCTTATTTTAAATGTATTTTCTTATTTATTTATTTACTTATTTCTTAGTTGTTAGTTCATTGTTTAGTTAGTTAATTGTTAGTTGTCAGTTATTTGTTGTTAGTTGTTAGCTAGTTAGGTGTTAGCTGGTTCGTTGTTATATATTTAGTTAGTTGTTAGATTAGTTAGTTGTTAGTTGTTAGTGGAGTGCACAAGCATATCATAGTTCATATGTCTGTCAGAAGGCACTTTCAGAAGCTGATTCTCACCTCCAACTTAAAGAATGTTGTCTTATAATTTCTTCTGTGCAGAATACTCCAGATTCCCTGGCCCACAAGCTTCTCACTAATTCTCTCACCAATACCCCCCCCCATCTTCCTAGAGGACTGCTGAGGTAACAGATGCACCCCTTTTTAGTTCAGTGAGCCATCCCTACACATCACCACATATATGTCCCAGACTAACATTTCGATGTCATCAGGTGTAGCTCTTAGTGTCTTGAATGAGGAGTAGTTGTGAGATATGGGTCTAGAACTTTTACAGAGGCAGAAGCTGATACTCAGAGCCAGCCTACAGCCCTTTGGGACCAGAAACCTTTGTCGTAAATAGGCAACCACAAAATCACATGTGCTTTTGTATCTTCATCCATCAAAAACATTGATAGCAACAGGTGCCACCCACACACACCTAAAGACATTAAGTGTCTGCAGGTGATGAATGAAGCCTAAACCATGCTCCTAACCTTTCCCTCACCATTTCCCTCCTTTCTCACCATTTCTATGTATTCAATGAGCCCTATTCACCCAGGTTTTATTAAATAAGGTAACAGTGTAATTGGTACTATAATCATGTATGGGGGCACTGTTAAGTGGAAGGCATGTAAGAGATGTTTTCAAGCGTCTTCCGCTCTCACAGAGAAAGGGGAAAACTCATCTTGGATGGGTTAAGTGGGTTGGCCAAGGTCACAGGATGGAGGATGCTTACATTTGAATTCCTGAAGGCTAGACTAGACTTCACTGGCTAACAGACCTACCACTTTGGGCAAAGGAGACTTCTATCTACATAACGCACTACTGAAAGTCTGGGTCCAGAGACTTTCCTCAGTTCCAGATTGTGCTATGTATCTACAAAAGCTTTTCAAAGTTCATTTCACTGTGTCCCTGCATTGTGGTCCAGGAAATCTGTCTTTTCCACAGGCCTATCAAGGTACTCTTAGCTGCTCAAGAGATTCAAATAGACAGGGTGGAAGGGGCTGCTGTTCTACAAAAAAGCTGATATTAAATTTCTCATCACAATATCCCAACAATGAGCCATGGTACATGGAGGTCCCCAACTGCATTCTAACCTCAGGCAAAGAAAGAAAGCTGACAAACGAGACATAGCCAGAACACATAGGTGCCTGCACTGTGGCAGAGAGGAAATGAGGCCTGGGCAGGACCAGGGCAAATAGCTGCTCAGATATGCATTGAATTCACCTGCACCCAGTCACACAGTCATATATACAACTCACACCATCACACATGCTCAGGCACATTTGCACACACACCTGTACACAGTAAGAAGCCAAACTTGGGCTGTCAAGATGGCTCCTCAGGTAAAGGTGCTTGCTGCCAAACCTGATGATGAGAGATGAATTCCAGGGTTCCACATGGTGGGAAGAGAAAACAGACTCCACTAAGTCATCCTCTGTCCTTCACTTGTGGTTTGCATGAACACACACACACAATAAATAAACATAATAAACAAAATTTAAAGCCAGGCTTTCTCTGTCAGGCTGCATAGATGTCTCATCCCTTTTCCCCATGACAGCTATCCAATACTGATACCTGGAAAATGTGTTCCTCTACATAGCAATAGAATAAAAGGACTTTGCAGATATGAATTAGCTTACCTTACAGATTTTGAGGCAGGAGGTTACCCTGCAATCACACATGCTTGAGTAAGAGGAAGGCAGAGGGAGATTTTACAAAGAAGAGGGATGGCCATATGAGACAGTTTGAGATATTGCAGCTACAAATCCAAGGAATGCTGGAAGCCCCTAAAGCTGGGAGAGTGGGGAGCAAGAGAACTTTGTGAAAGAATGAGCTGGGCATTGCCTTCACCTTGACTTTTAGCCCTGTTGCCCTTGAGTTTGTCAGCTAAGTGCCAATACTGAGAGCCTTCTACAAAATGACACATTGGGAATGAAGTAGCAATGAGTTGGATGGAGCTAGGGAACCCCAGAATCTCTAATTGGCCTGTCTAGCAGAATACAGTGAATTTAGATCAGTGAATACTCCACTGTGTTCAAGCTGCAGCAAATTGTGAAGTGTTGGAGCTAGAGGCATTGCAAATATCCACTCCTGTGACCAGCTGAGGATTGTAAAGTATGAGGGGAAAGGGCTTGCTTAGTAGGCACATGCTAAGTGATGACTACTGTAATTACCGAAATATTAGAGTTCAGCTTCTATGCATTTACACTTCAGTGATTATTATATATGATACCATCATCCATTGCTTAATTATTTAATGATATTGCTTCATTCACACAAAAATTGTATTGAACACCCACTATGTACCAGGTGCTAGAAAGATAAATATTAACAAGACACAGCCCTCACCCCAATCCCTTACAAACCTGGACAGACCCTGGGTCATCTGCATTGATCTGACCCGACCAAAACACAAGAGTGAACATTTAAAACCTTACCTGCAACAAAATGATGGGCCCAGAATTGTCAGTCTGTGGGAGCCAAAAGGTTTGCTCTAAAACTTCACCTGCATGATCATTACTCCTTCACAGTATATTTTATTTGTCTACTTTCTCTTTCTTCCACAAGGTGAAAGCCCTATGTGACTTGTGGCACATAAGCAATCTGAGCTGGGGGTTTAACTCACTGGTAGAGCACTTTCCTATCATTTGCAAGACCCTGAGTTTGATCCCCTGTATCCTTCCTCTCTCCCAAAGCAATCAAGAAAAAAATGGTTGAATAAATGAATTGCTAAATAAAGCCAAAGACGTAGTACAAAAACAATCTATCCTGGTCAAACAGATTGCTTAGTGGGCAAAAATGCTTGCTGCCTAAGCTTGATGAGCTGGGTTTGATCCTGGAATCCACAGTAGAAAGAGATAATCAACTCCCCACCATTATTCCCTGATGTCCGCATTTGTACCATGACAAGAACACACACACACACACACACACACACACACACACACACACACACACACACACACACACACACAATAAATTCAAGATTTTTAAAAAATTTTGTCTGCATTAGTATATACAGAGATATATTTGGGAAGAGGAGTCACTATTATACACAGGCCCGGTTGTTTGGATACAGGCTGGAGTCCACAGAGACATGAAATCACAGTTAAGAATGAGCCTCATTAGAGAGGCCCAGGATATGCACAGACTCTGCCTTCTGGTTTCCTGTTGGGCTAGAAGACTGTGTGGTGTGGCTGGAATGTTCATCCACAGTGCCCAGCCCTCACTCCTTAGTGCTGAATGAACCCCAAGCAGAAATCCCATCTCTATTCATGCAGAAAATAGAGGTATATAAAAGTAGCAGGTAGAGAGACTACTAGGCATTCTGGATATCAGGTGAATATACCATCATCTCTCTTTTCTACCAAGAAAACCAGGACATGGGATCATAAAAAAAGAAAAGACAAAGAGTGCGTTTCAAAAATCACTTAGTAGTTGCCTGAGGATTTAGCATGGAGAGCGCACAAGATGAAAGCAAGTGAAGACACCATCACTTTTAATAACGCCTTGGAAAAGGTCCATTCCCAAATGCCCTTCATCCTTGTTGCTGTTTGTTGAAGGTTTGCAGAGCTGACTAAGAATGTTTTATGCTAATTGGCTTTATCTGACATCCCTTTATCATCTGAAATTAATAGACAGCCTAGTAGATACAAGGTTAATGGAACATCTTCTCCACCTCAGATTTGCAACTTGGCATTTTCCCCAAAACACCACTTTCATCTTTATATAAGTGGCCATGTCTATAACGACTTTTGCGGAACACACACTGTCTAATCCCATCAACCTGTCTATGAAACGCTGCGGAGGGAAATCATTCCCTGTCATTGTAGAAGATGCTCTGCTCCTGATTTCCTGACATGTGCCTGAATGTCCAACAAACTTGACATCCTCTTAATGTGGGGCACAACAGCAGCCTGGTGCACCAGCAGCTAACCTATAGTACACTCCACTTCTGCAGCCTATTGCAATGATGCCATCCCTCCCAGGAAAGCCACCTGAGGAGGAGAAGCACAAGTGATCCCAGGGTGTAGAGAAGGTAGAGGTCCCTGTCCTCCTCATGCTCTTCCATGACAATTTTTATGGCTTCTGACTGAAGATAGGCTTTCTCTGGACCCGTGAGTAGCTTGTTAGAGACAAGAAAGGGCCAAGAAGATGGAGGAGATGAAGAAGATGAGGACAGGAGGAGATGCTTAGGCCCTCAAGGAAGAGTCAACTGCACCAACAGGTTTATTTCTGTTTATCCAGCTTGGGTCAAGGGGCAAGGAGGTGTTCGAGGTAGATGGAGAGCACAGTCCATAGGATAACCCCAAGTGATTTCTGCTCCCAGAGCCCCAGAGACCTCTTGCATTTCAGAGTCTTTCCTGAATTGGGCCAGTGTTTAAGACATACAAAAAGTCACAAAGAAAAAAATGAAATTTAATACATGTTATGCATACATTTCCCATCTCCTCCCCAGTACCTCATTTTACCAGTATTCACTATTCCAAAGTTATTAACCACTAAATGCCAGTCTTTGCTGCAAGCAGCTTATTCAGTGTATTTTCAGATTTTATCATATTTGTATATCATGTGCTTTGGCATCAAATGTAAACAGAAACAAATAGATGAGTCAGGAAGCAATGAAATGACTAAGGCTTTAACAAAAACACAAGAGGCCTCCACTGTCCCATAAATCAAAATGAAGGTGGGTCATCAGAGCCCTCATGATTTTACTGGTCTTCTATGCTTATGGCCTCCATTTCCAAACTCACCTTCTAGTCTAAGGTTGGCTGTTGGGCTCTGAACATTATGAGCTCGTTCTTATCTCTAAGAAGAGAAGAGAAAGGTTAGAGGATAACTCTTCTTCCACGCTGGGCTTCAGGATTTGAACTCATCAAGCTCGTGGGACAAGTGCTATTACCAACTGAACCTGTGGTAAACACTGCTACTTTACTATTGTGCTAAGACATTGTGGCAGTTTGAATAAGAATGGCCCCCAAAGACTCATGTTTAAATGCTTGGCACTTATGGAGTGGCACTATTAGGAGTTACGGCCTTGTTGTACGTAGTAGATATGTCCTTGTCAAAGGAAATTTGTCACTGTGACGGCAAGCTTGGAGGTCTCATAGGCTCAAGCTAGGCCTCCTTCTGCTGTCTGCTGATCAAGATGCAGGACTCTCAGTTCCTTCTCCAGCACCATGTCTGCCTGCTTGCTACCATGCTTCTTGCCATGATGATAATGGACTAAACCTCTGAAACTGTAAGCCAGCCCAAGTTAAATGTTTTACTTTATAAGAGTCATGGTTTCTTAGGCATATACCCAAAAGAAACACATTCGTACAACAAAGACATCTGTTCAACGATGTTCATAGCAGCACTATTTGTAATAGCCAGAACCTGGAAGCAGCCTAGATGCCCCTCAACCGAAGAATGGATACAGAAGATGTGGTACATTTACACAATGGAGTACTACTCAGTGGGAAAAAAACAATGGAATTTTGAAATTTGTAGGAAAATGGATGGAACTAGAAGAAACCATTCTGAATGAGGTAACCCAATCACAAAAAGACAAACATGATATGTACTCACTCATATGCGAGTTTTACACACAAAGTAAAGGATTACCAGCCTACAATCCACACTGCCAGAGAAGCTAGTAATCAAGGAGGACCCTAAGAGAGACAAACATGGTCCCCTGGAGAAGGGAAAACGGTCAAGATCCCCTGAGCAAATTGGGAGCATGGGAAGATGGGGGAGGGAGCTAGGAGATTGAGAAGGGGAGAAGAGGAGGGATGCAGAGGGCATGAAGGTTGAGTCAGGAAGAATAGAAGATAACAAGAATGGAGATACCATAATAGAGGGAGGGATTACAGAGAAATCAGGCACTAGGGAAATGTCTGGAGATCTAAAAAGATGGCACCAGCTAACAATCTAAGCAACAGAGGAGAGGCTACCTTAAATGCCCTCCCCTGATAATGAGATTGATGACTGACTTGTATGCCACCTGATAGCCCTCATCCAACAGCTGGTGGAAGTAGAAGCAGACACCCACAACTTATCACTGAACTGAACTGGAATCCAGATGCAGAGAAGAACGAGTGAAGAGCAAAGGGGTCCAGACCAGGGTGGTGAAACCCACAGAAACAGCTGACCTGGGGAACTCTTGCTCCCCAGACTGATAGCTGGGATACCAGCATGGGACTGATCCAGACCCCAAGAACATGGGTTTCAGTGAGGAAACCTCGGAAATCTACAGGACCTCCTGTAGTAGTTCAGTACTTATTCCTAGCATAGGTGTGGACTTTGTGAGCCCATTCCACATAGAGGAATACTCCAGGAGCCAAGACACACGGGAGTGGGCCTAGGCCCTATCCCAAAGGATACAATAGACTCTGAAGACTCCCTACGGAAGGCCTCACCATCCAGGGGGAGCAGAAAGGATATGTGATAGGTAGAGTTTTAGTTGGGGGTGGTAGTGGTAGGGGAGGACAGGAGGGAGAAGGGAAGTGGGATTGTCATATAAAACAATCTTGTTTCTAATTCAAATAAAATATCTGCAAAGAAAAAATCTATTTTCAATTAAAAACAAAATGGAATGCCTAATAAAGTAGCCTGTGAATAAATAAATAAGTAAATAAATAAATAAATAAATAAATAAATAAATAAATAAATAAATAGTCGTGGTGATCATGGTATCTCTTCATGGCAATAGAAACCCTAACTAGATAAGATAGATACCATGATAAATGCAATTTATAGAAGAAAACAATTATTTGGAGCTTATAGTTTCAAAAGGTTAGAGTTCATGACCATCATGGTAGGGAGCAAGTCGGTAGGCAGGCATGCATGGAGCTGGAGCAGTAGGTGAGAGCTTACATGGAAGGACAACCACAAGGCAGAGAATGCTACTAGGAATGGTATGGGCATTTGAAACCGCAAAGTCTGTCCCCAGAGATATATCTCCTCCAGCTAGGCCACACCTCCTAATCTTCCCCAAACAGTTTCATCACCTGGGGACCAAACATTTAAATGTGAGAGCCTATGGGGGCCATTCTCAATCAGTCTGCCACACTAGCTCTGGTTTAAGTTTCCATGCCTGTTTTCTATTTTTCTAAGTGCCTATTTTACACCATAGTTACCAAGCCTCCTGGTTGCATTTCTCCTTTGGGAGTGGTTAAGAGGAAGAGTATGCAGGAATGACACTGCAAACATTCTTACACATCTCTGGATATGTGTGTGTGTGTGTGTGTGTGTGTGTGTGTGTGTGTGTGTGTGTGTGTGTGTGTGTGTGCATTTATGTAGAGCTCTTACAAAGAAATGGAATTGCTGTATGTGCCTGTCAGCTTCACTGGGTATTACCAACTCCAGGTGACAGGATGCCCCCCACCCTGGGATAGCAGTCTGTGTTCCTCAGCAACACTTGGTACTTGGATATTGTTTAGACTTTTATCTTTGATAGCCTCAAAATTATGACTTCTGATTTTACTGGCTCTAATGCCAGTCAACATCTTTAACACTTCCTTTTCTACGGATTTCTGATATCCATTTTCTAAGCTGGATCCCCTTTGGTCTCTTTCTGATTCTTTATATAGCCTACAGGATAATCTTTCATATTGAAGATATTCTTGCTTCAGCTGGAGTTAGATTTTTGTGCTACCTTTGGGTTAGCAGAAGTTTAAAATTATAATAATAATTAAGTTTTATTAATTCAGTTAAATTTTTTTGTCTTAAGAATTTCTTTTCTATCCCCAATTCAAAAAGAGTCTCTATAGGGGATGAAGAAATGGATCTGCCTCTAAGAGCACTGACTGAACTTCTGGAGGACCTTGGGTTCAATCCCAGCCCCTCAACCATCTGTAACTCCAGTCCAAGAGATCTGATGCCTCTTCTGGCCTCAGCGGCTAGCAGTCATGTGGTTGGTGTAGACATACATTCAAGCAAAATACCCACACACACAATAAACAAATTAAAATTATTAAAATTGACTTTTGATCTTTTATGGTTTAATCTATCTCTACATGGACTTCATTTATTATGTGAGATAAAGTTACAATTTTGCACACTTTGGGTATTTGACTAATCATTTATCCCAGAACCATTTGCCAAATGGTGTTATATTCCCAATGTTCTGAAATGTCAGTTATTAAACATAGTTTCCAGATGTGATCGGACTTTTTTATGGCCTTTTCACTGTTTCCCTGTTTTACTCATCTCCTGTTTCTGTTAATGCTACGCTGTCCTAATTACAACAGCTTTGCAGTAGCAAGTCTGGAGTAAGTGTGGTATGAACCAGATAATAATCCAGGAATCAAAGAAGTAAAACAAATGAGCCCTTTTGTTTGGAAGCCCATTTCTGCCCTTCCATATGCCAGATCTTTAAATTTTTTACCCCATATTTTTTAATTTTACCATTTATATAACAGCATTTTTATTTTCCTACACACATTCTTGCACTTTCCTGGGGCAAGCAGTTCAATTATGCCTGGAGGATACAAGCAGAGCGATGTGATGGAGCAGAGTGATGCTAGTGTCAGAGATGGAACTTCCCATTCCCAAGTCAGCCCCTTCTGTACTTTCTGGTTAGTGGCATGTGAATCCTGTGGCTTCTGTAGTCTAACTATCCAACTCCATAAAGGGAAGGAATGTGTCTTCCACTGTTTTCCCATTCAAGGTATGTTGAGGCTGTTAAATTACACTTAAACTACAAAAATACAAATTAATTGAAGAATAACAAGTATCCAGGTTAACATGCATGTGTCCTACTATATTGTCAGTATGGAAACTTTGGCCCAGAGCATTTTCCAGTATGGCTACAACAAGACACATGCTTTCTAGAGAAGTGATTCTGGATATCCCTCTATTTGAGACCAAGTGTCTATGTCATGAAAGTTTGAATCTGAGACATGTCAGAAGTAATGCTGTGAGACTTCCAGGGCTAAAACACAAAAGATGACACAGCTTCCATCTGCCTCTGTTGGGGTTCTCACTCTTAGAACCTACCCACTCTGCTGAGAGTGGAGACCCCAAGTAGATGGTCCAACCCTGAGACCCAGACAAGACCTCATTGACTCTCAGCACTGGTTACCAGACATCTGTGTGAACAGTCTTCAGTGGACCCAGTCCCCAGCTGTTGGGTCACTCCAAAGTGGCTGAAGCTTCAGACGTCATGAAGTGGAAGTCAAGAATGCCACAAGTACCCTTCCTGCATTTCTGGTCCATAGAACTCGTGATATAGTGTTGGCCGTTGTTAAAAATATTTCATTGTGCAGCAGTAGGTAAGTAGAAAAGAAGTTTTGTTGCCTTATAAAATATCATAACAGCTAACATTTACTGGCTCTTGTGACAGGTAAGTCATTTATAGAACTCTTTCAGTTAATAATGACCTCAAAATGTCCCTCAGGTGCATATTGTTTAATACAATTTGACGGAATGAACTGTGGTATAAGGATGTAGATGCTGCTTCATGGAGCACAAGTATGTTTTATATTTTTATAATTAATGCCAAATAACATGCTTGTGTGGAGATGCCATGATGAAATCCATGCTTAGTGTGCTAATGCAAAAAGAAAAAAAAAAGCAATTCAGGAAATTAGGAAAAAGACGGAAATAATTAGTGCTACAATATTTTCTCTTAAATACCATGGCTTTTATTTTTATACTGATGAAAAGGGGTCATTTGATGTAGAATTGCTGGTCTTCTTTTGGAAGAATTTAAGTTTTCAGCGAACCTGAAATTCTTAGTCATTGCATTATGTTGTAAGAAAGACTACAAGACAATTTAGTGGAGGAATCTTGGCAAATATTTTACTTACAGAAATGGTATTATAATAAACTGACTTATATAAAGGATATTAATCCTCTCACTTTTACATTTTGCTATAAGGAACTCAAAGACCTCTGCTAAGAAATTATTATCACCTATGAAAACCTGGCCAGAGTTGTGTATCCATTTCAAAGTCTCAGATTGGGGTAATTAAGTGAACTTATGCAGATTAACTAGGAGGGTAATGTATGGCATTCATTGCTTCTAGCTTGTGATCTGGTATGTTTATATATCTAACTGTAGGTTTCTGAAACATTAAGCATGTATTCAGTCAGTCAGTCAGTTCTTTGTTGTTAAATCTTTTTGAAGCAAGGACTCACTGTGTAGTCCCAGCTTGCACTGAACTCAATCCTTTTACCTCAGCCTCCTGAGATTACACTTGCTTTCCAAGTCTCTATTGCAAATATATTAAGCATTGTGTTATTATGTATTATTATTAATATCTCATTTTTCTATATGTTTTTCAGACAAGATCACCCTTATACCCTTGGCTGCCTCCAAGCTTGCTGTAAAGACCAGGCAGGCCATAAACTCACAAAGATCTGCCAGCCTCTGCCTTCTGCGTGCTAGGATTAAAGGCCTGTGCTACACCACCTCCGCTTATCCTACCTCCTTGTGAAGCTATTTCCCCTAGTTCAGCCAGTCCAGCTCCACAGTTTCAAAAGGTGGTTTGAAATCAGAAAGTAGGAGCACTTCATTTGTCTTCTGAGTTTTACCTGGTGAGGCCAACAGAAGAGCACTGGACTTAATATGGATAGGATCTCAGGGGAAGCAACCCCCAAAGGTAAGAGGCAGCTCCTACCTATGCTCACCCCTCTTCCTTCAGGAAAAGGGTCCTGACACGGAGGGTAGGGAAGCTGAGGGAGTGATAGCAGGAATCCAGATACCGATGTGTCCAGACAATGGGCCCCAGCTACACCGTTAGTTGTGACAATGGACTTCACAGGCCAGCATGGTCCGGGTGGTGAGCTGGTGGCTGGAAGGAGACCATGTCTCTTGGGGCCATTGTGAGCCACTGACAGAGGACTGAAGGACAGCAAGCATTTAGGTGGGTTCTGGTGTTCAGAGGAAGCATGGGGTTCTTTGGATAATAACCATATAAGTGCTGCACATCAGGCGTAAGAAAGCAGAGAACCACCTAGATTTCCACCCGTTTTTATTTTGAAAGATGAGATTTGCAAGCAGATTCTATTATTCACTTAGTTGTGTTTTTTTTTTTTTGTACACCTCTGTTATGGACAGTGAGTTTAATGAGCTAGGTTTAAGGGTTAGATGTTGAAGAAAAAGATAATAAATGAAGATGATAGTTAGTGAAATAATAGTAATCTGAGAAAATGTTAGGAAGGAGGTAGTTAGGATAATAGGGTATTGTCACTGACCCTCTAGCAAGGTGATTAGAGACAACTTGAAGAAACAGCACAAGCCATACTGTGTAAAATTTGGCCCACTACACACCCCACTAAGTCAGCTTACTGTGCCAATGAGTGGGGCGATACTGGCCAGACAGGAAAAAACAGAAAAAAACAAAAACAGAATTCACAGGGCCTTGTGGTCCATGATTATGAGTTTGGATTTGGGTTTTATGTTGTGTGCAGTGAGCTATGGAAGGGTTTTAAGCAGGAGGAGTTACAAGCAAATCTATATTTTGAGATTAAATTTATTTCTGTGTGGGGCTGAATTGCTAAAGAAGGAAACAAAAACAGAAATGGAGCCCTGTGACAGGCTGTTCCAGTCAAGCCAGAGGCAGTTAGACCCTGAGGTAAACTGAAACATGAGTTGGGAGAAAATAGAAAAATGCAAGCTGTGCTCCTAGATACGGAATCAATAGGACCAATGTGTTGAAGCTTTAGAAGAGGCGAAGCTGCTTGTTGAGATGATTCTAAGGTGCAAAGTCCTAATAATTAGGTACCCACAAGGACCACTCCCAGGATAAGGTCAACAGTGAGGAGGGATGATGGTGGAACTTTCTCAGAGCTGATGATAGTCACTTTGCTCACTGTGGATTTAGTTGGTTTGATATGGCCAAGAGTCACATCGGTGGAAGTTTCAGGGAGGAGTTTGCATGAGTCAGGGGCTGTGTGTCAGAGGAGAGGTCTGAGGAGATCACAAGATTCTTCACTAGGGGGACCTTCAAAGTCAATGGAAAGAAAGTGACCCAGACATAGAGAAGGGCTGGGACTCAGGAGGAGGCTAATCTGAAGTCTGTCAGGTGGGAAGACAGGGTAGATGGGGACTAAAAGTGAGGCTTATGTTTGCATTTGTGTGTGTGTTTCATCTCCATTGTATGCCCATAGGAAACCAAACTTAGCCCCTCCTGGCCCTTGCTCTTGAAGGCTCATGTGTTAGCTTCTGATGCACAAAAAGACCACTGTGGTAGGCGCCACTACCTTCCTTCCAAGGTTTGGTGAGAAGTGTCAAGATGGAATTAAGCTCAGGCACAAAGATTTACTTTCAAATGCCAGCCATTTTCCCAGTCTCTGTGAGTAACTCAGACGTTGTGTTTGGGGCCTTTAGACATAGTAATAATGCAAACGGAATCAAAATCATCATTCATATTATTAACGAGCGTTTTTCAGTAATGTTTTGAGTAAGTGCCTAATAAAGTTTAAGAAATAAAGGTACTCATGTTATTAAAGAGGAATTACTAGGTTTCCATTCATAAGCTTCAATATCCTGCTTAATGGATTCCATACAGCCTAACAGAAACCCAGTGAATGAATTATGGTAACGCAGTCCACGAACATTATATGGTTTCCTTTTTTACTTTTGTTTCCTCTCCGTGAAATAACAATGAGGCATGTTGCTTGAATAAGGTCATTTCTTAGAACAGAATGAAAGCATTAGGGTGACGCTGGTTGTATTTTAGCCTACAGGCAAGAACCTCCACAGCTTTATGGTCATGCAGTGCCCCCTTGTGAGCGGTAAGGGTGGTAGAGCGGAAAGTGCATTGTGCTCAGGAACATTGACATTTGAGGGCCGCCAAGGCTGGAAGAGGCACGAAACAATGAATAAATCCCGTTGACCACATTGTAAAGAACCGCGTGGACGGAGGGTGGCACGTTATGAAATAAGGAGATGAGCATAGCCAGACGGGAAGGAGAGCTTGGACCAGTCAAACTGACAGTCTCAGGTTCCAGAAAACTTGACCCACTGATGACTTATAAATGAGGCCCAGCAGAGCTCAGGGGTGTTTCTGAGCTCAGCAAGCCTGGGTGCAGATCTTGGCTCTGATTACCTATGTGAATTTGGGGCACTCCTTTGCTGCTCTAAGTTTCAATCTTCTTGCCTGCAAAATAATCATACTGTCTTATTAGATGTTCCTTGGTATAGATCAAAAGTATTGTGAGCAGCAAATGATGCATGGAAAGTGATGCATGGAAAATGTTTTTAAGGTAGTGTCTACTAAGATGCCCATTTCTCTTACCAGAGTATTCACTTAAAATCAATGAAGGACACTCGGCTTCCTGTTTTTAAAAATGGCTTTTATATATAAGCATTCCCCAACCACACAAGAATATGGCGATTCCTCAAGAAAATGGGAATCAGTCTACCACAAGATCCAGCAATTCCACTCTTAGGCATATACCCTAAAGAAGCACATTCATACAACAAATACATATGTTCAGCTATGTTCATACTAGCATTATTTGTAATAGCCAGAAACTGGCAACAACCTAGATGCCCCTCGACTGAAGAATGGATAGAGAAAATGTGGTACATTTACACAATGGAGTACTACTCAGAGTAGGGGGGAATGGAATCTTGAAATCTGTAGTCAAATAGATGGACCTAGAAGTGAGGTAATCCAGTCACAAAAAGACAAACAGGATATGTACTCACTCATATATGGATTTTAGACATAGAACAAAGGATTACTAGCCCACAATCCACACCGCCAGAGAAGCTAGGAAACAAGGAGGACTCTAAGAGAGACATACATGGTCCCCCGGAGAAGGGGAAAGGGAAAAGATCTCCTGAACAAATTAGGAGCATGGGGGGAGAGGAGAGGGAGCTAGGAGAATGAGAAGGGGAGAAGAGAAGGGGTGAGGAGGACATGAGAAAGCTGGAAGATCGAGTCCAGGGAAGAATAAAGGAGAGCAAAATAAGACATACCATAATACAGGGAGCCATTATAGGTTTAAAGAGAAATCAGGCGCTAGAGAAATGTCTGTAGATTTACAACAATGACACCAACTAGCAATCTAAGCAACAGAGGAGAGGCTACCTTAAATGCCCTCCCCTGATATTGAGCTTGATGACTGACTTATATGCCATCCGATAGCCTTCACCCAGCAGCTGGTGGAAGTGGAAGCAGACACCCACAGCTAAACACTAAACTGAACTGGAATCCAGTTGCAGAGAAGGAAGAGTGATGAGCAAAGGGGTCAAGACCAGGCTGGTGAAACCCACAGAAACAGCTGACCTGAACAAGAGGGAACTTTTGGTTCCCAGACTGATCGCTGGGAAACCAGCATAGAACTGATCCAGACCCCCTGAACATGGGAAATCTATGAGTGAGGAGGCCTCAGAAATCTATGGGGCCTTTTGTAATAGATCAGTAGTTATCACTAGCATAGGAATAGACTTTGGAGCCCATTCCACATAGAGGGATACTCCCTGAGCCTAGGAGGAGGAGGGCCTAGGCCCTATCTCAAAGGATAAAGCAGACTCTGAAGATCTCCCTATGGAAGGCCTCACTCTCCCTGGGGAGCAGAAAGAGTATGGAACAGGTAGGGTGTTAGTTGGGGGGGGCAGGGAAGGAGGGGAGGCAGAGGGAACTGGAATTGATATGTAAAATAATCTTGTTTATAATTTAAATAAAAAATAGAAAGAAAAAATCTCAAAAAATTTCAAAATTAACAGAAAAAAAAATGCACCTGAACATTGTGGGGCTGGAGATGCTGAGTCCTTCTGTAGAGCTGTTCCAGGAACCAGTTTGTTTACCCATGTCATGTGAGTGCACACACTCCAGTGTATCCCAAGAGTCATTTGTATATTCTGAGGGAGAGGCTGCTTTGTGGGTAGGTGGCCAACTCACTGTGAGTGGCAAGTAAAGGCAGATATGAGAAAAATCAGACAAGAGCCTCAGAAGGGGTTCAGGGAACATACTCCAGGAACACATGAGAGAGTTCTCAGGCAGCAAGCATGCCCACTCAAGCAGTGACACAGTGCCAATGGGCAAACAAAAGAAAAACAGGGAGATTGGGAGAAGTTCTCTGAGATTTCTGAAAGATGCTTTTAATGTTTGTCATTTAACTCCCTTAAATGTGCCATCAATTATTCAAAGGTTTAAGAATGTCAAAATGCCCTAAGAATCTCAAGCTGGGGAGAGAGGCTCTTGTGAGAGGAAGTCAGGTGGTTTATGCTTGTGGGCTGTGGGCCTCACCCAGTCCTGTCTGGCCCTTGAGATGGAAGCCTGTAGGAGGCATGCAGACATATGACTGGGCCACATCTCATTCAAGCTGGACTTCAAATGCTGCTTCCCTAAAATAGCCACCTGATAGGGACTTCCACTACAAGTGACTAGTACTTAGAAATCTCCCAGACAGGTGTCAGGGGTAAGTTGTTTTTGTTTGTTTGTTTGTTTGTTTGTTTGTTTGTTTTTGTTTTTTTTTAGATTTCCCATTTTAACAAAAAGGCAGCTCAATTATCTGTACAAATCAGTCCAGCCTAGTAAATGTTATGAAATAAAACAAGCTCTGTTTTCTGAGTCTAATCATTGGTCTTGGGCTTCCAAGACTCTGTGTATCTATCTCAGTCTCTGGCTTCCCTTGGCTGATCCCTTGGTCTGAGCCAAGTACACTACAGTCCCTCTCTTCTCTGGTATCTTATAGTTACCACCCAGCCAGCTCCAGACTAAAGGTCAGTGACATTTTCTGATTGTTTTTCAATATCTGGCCTGACAAACATTAGTTGACAGGATCTCAGATAATGCAGCCGTATATTTGTGCTCTTGAATGGTCACCTGAGATGTCAAGGCCTCCTTCCAATGTTCTTTTCTTTTCTCCTTATTGTTTCAGTGTCATCTACTCTGTCTGAGTCATACCTCCTCTCTGTCTCAAGCCACATCTTTCTATTCTCAGGAAGTCATATTGCAGATTTTGCTTTAAAAGACCTAGATATTTTTGTCTTCATAGGATGACTTTTACTGTTCTTTTTTATGTCTCTAGTTCTTCCCTTCTGCCAATGCTGCTCCTACCTTCTATTGAAATCCAAACACTCAGCACCTTCATTAGTGTCCTAGTCCATCAATAACCCCTCTGTGAGTTTTCCTTATGTGATCTTCTCTTTATGATATTTATTGTTGTGATTTGAATGTGAAATGCTTCCCACAGGCTCAGGTGTCCAAATATGTCATCCTCAGCTAGTGGTCTGGTTTGGGGAGGGCTGTGGAACATTTAGGAGGTAAGAGTCTCACTGGAGGAAGTAGGTTCTTGAGGCTTTATATCTCATCCCACTTTCTGTTCCTGAGTGTGATGCAATGTGCCAGCTGGTCTTCTGCTTCTGCCACTATGTTTTCCCTGCCTACTGTCATGTCTTCCCCATTGTGATGAACTAACCGTATCCCTCTGGAACTGTATACAGAAGTAAGCCCTTTCCCCATCACCCAAGAACATCCTTGGGAACTCTTGTTAGCCTTTCTTCAGGACTGATTTTCCTTAACTCTTCTGGAAAGTTTCATGTGATCTACTGTTCTCTTTCTTGACATTCACTGCCCTCTATTCATGTTTTCTTTCTGCTGTTTCTGTTTCTCCTCATCACTTCCTATCCACACAATAATAATCCAGTTACCCACAGCTGTTCTTATGCTGCTTTGTCTGACTACACCTTACCTTCCTCATGATGCCATCCATCCCTATTATCCCTCTTGGCTGGCTAAATCCTGCTGGCTTTCCATACCAAGTTTAGCAATTTCTTCCTCCTACAAATGTCATCTGATCTCCCATGAGAGGTCTGAATGCCTGTGCCTCTGGGCTTCTGCTTCCATCAAAATTACCACATCCTCTATGACATATACATATTCATATGTATGTATACAGATACAAATATCCCTCCATGTCTGTGGGTTCCACTTTCACTGATTCAAATGATGTTGGTTCAAGCATATTTGAAAAAAAATATCAAGGATACATTTGCACCACTCTAGGCATTATACATCATTTAGAAATCATTTAAGGCATATAGGAAGATGCACATCAATTATATGCAAGTATGATACTATGATACCACTTTGCATAAGTGGAGCATCTGAGAAGTTGGGTATTATTGAGCTATCCCAGCTGTACACCATAATATGGTCATCTTTTGTCTCATCTCTAACCATCACAATTCTGTATGCTCCTGGAACAAAAAGGCCCTGATGGATTACATCACAAGGAACGTTCTAGAACCCAGTAATGACACATAGGATTGTTTTCCTAAGTGTTGTTCAAACAATCAAGATGCTAAAGTAATAGTATTAAAGCAATCCAAACTAATATACTGTCTGGATGCTTGCTAAATCTAAGTCACAGTTCTAAGAATTTGAAAACCATACACTCTTCTGCCTTGTTTAACTCTCCCAAAATGCCCATAAGGTATTTACTATTACATGTTCATCTTGACAGACAGGTTAACTGAAGGATTGTGGGAAGCACTGTATATTAAACATAAACAAATAGCTGTTTCGGGGCCAAATGCAGCCAGATGTCTGACTTTAACAAACTTTGATGGGTATGTAGCAGCCCACACTAGTCTAGTTTGTGGCAACTTTTCCATTAGAATATACACCTTTAATCCCAGCACTGGGGAGGCAGAGGCAGGTGGATCTCTGTGAGTTCGAGACTAGCCTGGTCTACAAGAACTAGTTCCAGGACAGCCTCTAAAGCCACAGAGAAATCCTGAAACCCTGTCTTGAAAAAACAAAAAACAACAAAAACAAAACAAAAAGAATATGAAGAGCACAGTACTGTGACAGAAAATATATGAACCACATAGACCACACTTTTACTATATTGCCTTTTCATAGGCTCACATTGACCTACAGACCAAAAACTCTAGCCTTGCCCAAATATGTTGCTTGAAGGGGCAACTCCACTACCCACAAACCCATTTTTAACTTTAATTTCCCATTTTTATTAGTATTATGCTTTGGTAGCATATTAAATACTGTCTATCATGTAAAATAATTTTCCTTGGTTGGGAAAATTATTTTTTATTGAAAATGGATTTTTTTGTACAATATATACGGATTTGTTCCCCTCCCCCACCTCCTCCCCAATCCTCCCCATCTCTCCATCCACCCAAACCCACACCCTTTCTTGCTCTCTCATTAGAAAACAGACACACATCTAAAAAATATAAAGAAAGAAAAGAAAAATAATAACAAAATAAAAGCAAACAAATAAACAGAAAAAGAAAGAGCCAAAGGAAAAGCACAAGAAACACGTGACACAGAGGCACACACATTCATACAGACACAAACATTGCATGAAAACACAAATCCAGAAACCATAACTTATCAGCAAGAGACCTGTAAGGTAAAAGAAAATAAATATCCAGACAAATTTTGCTCCTAAAACCCTCCGAAACCACCATTAAGCTTGTTTAGTGTTGGCCATCTACTGCTGGATTTGGAGCCTGCCCTGAACTGTAGTATGTATGCCCAGTGAGATAGTGCTGGAGAGAATTACTGTTTCATTTGTGATGAGTTATAAACTGGAGATAGCTTCTTGGTTAGGAATGGGGGCTTGTGTCCACTTCCCCTCTCATTGCTGGGATCCCATATGGCTTAGACCTGTGCATCCCATGAAAGCTACCACAGTCTGTGTGTTCATATGTGTGTCTGTCTTGCTGTGTTTAGGCCCTGTTTCCTGATGTGCTCCATCCCCACTGGCTCTTCCTGCCTTCTCTTCTGAAAAGTTCTCTGAGCTCTGAGACAAAGGGTTTGATGAAGACATCCCATTATAGGACCAAGTATTCCAAGGTCTCTCACTTCCTGCACATTACCTAGTGGTGGGTCTCTGTATTTGTTTGGTAAGGATTATTTTTTTTTAACTTATGACCTTGCTGTTCCTGCTTTAGAGGATTCAAAAGCTGAAGGTACCTATGATCTTGGCAGTTTGCTTTTTTAACAGATTTAGCAAATGAGATCCAAAGATTCTGCTTTAGTTGCTAAGAGGCGTAAGCAGTCACCTGCAGGGTCTGGACAAGAGCTCAACATCCTTGGCCTTCTGAGGAAGGCCCTGGAATTTTCTGACTCTTCATTCACAGTGGCTTTGCACACCGCTGCCTGATGTTTCACTTCAGGTCAGTGTTTTGTGGCCAGAGACAGCAGGTTATATAGAGTTTCTTTTCCAAATGCACAAAGCCAATGCCTAAGCCCTCTGCAGTAATAGGATCTAGAGAATCCAGCTAAGTATTGCCATTGTCTTCCTGCTTGGCCTTGTCTGGATTCACCCTTTGGCTTCTTTGTCTGTCTCCATTATGCACTGTGTGTGTGTGTGTGTGTGTGTGTGTGTGTGTGTGTGTGTGTACGTTCGTGCACACGCTCACGCGTGCGTGTCTACCTCCTCCATTTTCACAACCTAACCTCAAGGAAATAAAAAAAAAAAATGCCTTAAGGTTTGACTAGGATGACTGTTACTCAAATAAATATTGGTTTTGATGTAATCCGAGCCCTGAGATACAGAATATGAAATTTCCAAATGGTTATTATTCAGATCAATCAGTAAAGAATGTGTCAACGCCTCTGTGGAGCTGCACAGCTCAATTAGCACACACAGTATCTACTCAGTGCTTCCTGGATGCAGCTCACATCAACCGGGACCCTGCACAAGCAACTCTGTAGTTAAGGCTATGTCACAGCGAATCAACAAAATATGCAGTTTGATCAGCACATTCTGAGAGCAGATCATTAAAATATGCAACCAGATCCCCCAAGTGCATGAAAAATTAACTAACAAGTTTTGTATCTTGATCAGTTTAATGAGCGAGAAGTCGCTGAACAAGAGTGTCAAATTGTACAGTCTGGCAAGGGGGCAGATGAGTGTCTTAGAACAGGGGCAGGGCCAGAGCTAACATTTGTGGGTTTCAAACTAGAAATCCTTAAAATTCAATGTTGGGTAAAGCTGACTAGCATTAAGATGCTGTCCAGCCTGTGTCCGGTAGGATGTGATGCTATGTAGAGCCTTCTGATGCAAATGAAACATTGATTCTCCCTTTTTAGGCTTCGCTGGCTCTTAATAGACTCAGCCATGCAAGTGGAAGGGCCTGCCAGTGGCATCATAGACACATGTGGCACTAAAAGGCAGTGGCAGCCTTCTGGAAATACCCAAGCCATCTGACCTTGAAAAGAATGAGGGAAAGAAAAGGATGAGGGGAAGGAAAGAAGGGCTTCTTTAATCAAACACTGTAAGAAATGCCACTTGCCATTGAGAAGAAATCAGGACTTAATACACCAAGAATGCCCAGGCTAGAGAGTTGGCTAAAGAATATAAATCAATTAAGCCCAAGTGGCAGATGATCACAGACAAAATGTGCAAATTGGATTGTCACAGAAGTCTGCTGTCCCCCCTGCTATTGACAAGATGCTGATGGGAAGGTTGACAGCCCACTCTGAATACAGACACACATGCCCCAGTGACTTGGCCCATGTACAAATGGGACTGAGTACCAGTCCGTAAGTCCGCTCAGCTGCTTTATCTGAGCTGCCCGGCTGGCACTGCAGCTGCGGGAATGCTAAGTTCCCAGGGCATACATTTACCCACCATTCAGACAGAGCCCGGCAACAGAACGATGGCAGTCCCAAACAAAGGGCTGCGAGCAGATCCAAAAGGGAATGATGTGTAGACAAAAGGTAAGATTGGCAGGCTGGGGAGTGCCGAGGCTGGAGCTGGCTGCAGGCTGCCTTGCCATTCAGTATGCACTATTGGAGGGCAGGGGAACGGGGTTTTGTTTTCACTTATTTATTTATGTCATTCAAATTTTGATCAGATCCTCTCAAGTGAAATGGGAATGGCTTTGGGTCAAACACGATACATGAGGAAACCTGACTTCTACAGTGGTTCACAGCACAATGCTATTTTCAGGAGTATTTGATAAACCGGGAATAATGCATCACATCCACAAATCATCCCCTCTCCTCTCCATAGGGAGGGTGAGGCCCTCCATGGGGGATCTCCAAAGTCATATCATCCCAGGTAGGGCCTACGTCCTCCCCCATGTATCCAGACTGAGAGAGCATCCCTCCATGTGGAATGGGCTCCCAAACTCCATTTGTGTACCAATGATAAATACTGGCTTACTACCCCAGGTTCCATAGATTGTCAAGGCCTCCTCACTGACACCCACGTTCAAGGGGTCTGGATCAGTCCCATGCTAGCCTCTCAGCCATCAGTCTGGGGACCCCTCATTCAGGTCAGCTGTTTCTGTGGGTTTCACCAGCCCAGTCGTGACCCCATTGCCCTTCATCCAGTGGTTGATAGAAGCAGAGGAAGACACCCACAGCTAAACACTGAACTGAGCTCCTGGAACCCAGTTGCAGAGAGGGTCGAGTGATGAGTGACCCACATTTAAGAAGCTGAAAGTGGTTTCAAAATATTTTCTGTGATTTGTTCCATGGTTTGTTTGTATATGTGTGAGCACACATGTACAAAGACCAGAGGTCAACCTTCGTGTTCCTGTTCAGGAGTCATTTACCTTTGGGATTTTTTGGGGGGGAGGGGGACTTGTTTTTGTTTTGTTTTCATTCTTTGAAAACAGTTCTCTCAATGTAGCCATAGCTGTCCTGAAACTGACTATGTAGCCTAAGCTAGCCTGAAGCCCACAGTGCCTGCCTCTGCCTCCCAAATGCTGGGATTAAAGGTGTGTTCCACCATATCCTGCTTCACTTTGCCTTTTGAAACCAGATCTCTCATCAACCTAGAACTCATCTAGTAGGCTAGGCAGGCTAGCGAGGGAGCCACTGTCTCGGCACCTCCAGCCCTGAATTATACACCACCATGCCCAGATTTGCTGCATGGGTTCTGGGTATTGAACTCGGGTCCTTATGCTTGCTTGGCAAACATTCTACACACTGAACTGTACCCCCGCCCCGTCTATGATTTTCTCTTTTCATTCAACATTATGATTTTAATATTAACACAAGTTAATATGTAGACATTCAGTCATTTTTCACATAGGCACCATTATAGTAAATATACTACAACAGTTTGACCACTATGCTTCCACTGGGCTTCTAGCTTGTCTTCATGTTTAATATTACAAGTGATGCTTCTGTTACAGTTCTTGGTATCACAGAAAGGAGCTTCATTGTATGTCCTAGGATTTGATTATGCCCCCTTAGATGACAGGGCCGCCTTACTTTCAAAATACCCTAATCAATATACATTCTCGATTGCTGCTAAAATGAAGTAACTAGCAAAAGAAAATGCAAGCCGCATATGACAACACAGTGAATCAGAAAGCTCTAAAGAAAACCAAACTAATTTAGAGATTAGGACGTGATCAAGGATAGAAAGTTCCAATGTTGTAAGGATATTATGTCTTCCAAAATCATCTGTTAGTTTTATGCCATCCCAACAAAAATAATTTAGAGAACCATTTTACCCTGATTATGAAGTTTATAGGGAAATGCACAGGGTTGAGAATAATTATGATAACATTATAGAAAAAGATCGATCCTATGGACTGTGTAAATAAGATGACATGGCATGGATGCAAGAGCACATTGTAATCCACAGAGCATTCCCTGGAAGAAAATGGCATAGTTAGAAATGACAGTGCAGGTCACTGTGGAAGAGAAAAGCCCTGAAGCAGACGGTTTTCTGACTAGTGTTGACAGTCTGAAGAAAAAGAAGATAGATCCCTACATTGTACCACACATAATTCTGTATGAATTGAAGACTTAAAACAGAAAATGCAAAGCTTTAACCATGGTTAGGAGTCAGCAAAAAGAATGAATTTCTGTGGAGGGAATGATTTCTTACGAAATAGAAAACACAAACAATAAGGAAAAGATTTAGAATTTGGTCTACATTAAATCAATGTATCAAAATACATTGAAAATATCATGAAAAGGGCATGATTCAAGGCACAAAGTTGAATCACATATTTGCATTCAACATAATTATCCTTGAATGTACTTATTTGAGAAAGAATTAATAAAAATACTTGCATAAAATCAAAACAACTCTGAGATACCATCTTACACCTGTCAGAATGGCTAAAATCAAAAACACCAATGACAGTTTATGCTGGAGAGGATGTGGAGAAAGGGGAACACTTCTCCACTGATGGTGGGAGTGCCAACTTGTACAGCCACTTTGGAAATCAGTATGGTGACTCCTCAAGAAAATGGAAATCAGTCTACCACAAGATCCAGCAATTCCACTCCTAGGCATATACCCAAAAGAAGCACATTCATACAGCAAAGACTCTATTCAATGATGTTCATAGAAGCACTATTTGTAATAGCCAGAAACTGGAAGCAGCCTAGATGACCCTCAACCGAAGACTGGATAGAGAAAATGTGGTACATTTACACAATGGAGTACTACTTAGTGGAAACAAACAATGGAATCTTGAAATTTTCAGGAAAATGGATGGAACAAGAAGAAACCATTATGAGTGAGGTAACCCAATCACAAAAAGACAAACATGATATGTACTCACCCATATGTGGATTTTAAACATGGAGTAAGGGATTACCAGCCTATAATCCACACTACCAGAGAAACTAGTAAACAAGGAGGACCCTAAAAGAGACAAACTTTGTCCCCTGGAGAAGGGGAGAGGGTCAAGATCCCCTGAGCAAATTGAGAGCATGGGAAGAGGGGGCAGGGAGCTATAAGAATGAGAAGAGAAGAAGAAAGATGCTGAGGGCATTAGGGAATGGAAAGGTTGAGTCAGGGGAAGAATAGATGAAAGGATATGTGATAGGTAGGGTTTTAGTTGGGGGGATGGTAGGGGAGGAGGGGAGGGAGAAGGGAACTGGGATTGTCATATAATTCAATCGTGTTTGTAACTCAAATAAAACAAAAAAGAAAAAAATACTTGCATAAAGAACTTTTTGAGGGTTGGGGATGTCTTTAAGTTGGTGAAATATGACAATGCAAACCACAGTTCTCCTCAAAAGGGATGAGATATAGATTATTCCAAAGTCAAGTGTGAGTGACCACATCTGAGAATACAGGTTAAGTGTCACTAATCCAGTATCGTAATTTCTTTACCTGGTGCATGAAATACTCTGACCAGAGCAGCTTAAGTGAGAATAGGCTTAGTTTGGCTCAGAGTCCAAAGGTAATGTCTGTCATGGCAACCAAGTCACAGCAGCAAGCACTTGAGGAAGCTAGTATTGTTGCATGCACAGTCAAGAAACAGAGGCAAATGAATGCTAATGTTTATCTCACTCTCTGCCATCTTTCAGGCCTGGGTCCCCACTGAGGGAGCAATCTACTCCCAGTGGGCAGATCTTCCCACTTCAATAATTCAATCAAGACGATCCTCTACAGGATACCCAGAGGTCGTGGCCCAGGTGATTCTATGTCTCTTAAAACCAATAGCTGAGATTAACTGTCACACCTAAATTCCTTGTTTCAATGTGGCACTTCTTTCATTGAGCTTTTTATGCTAATAGGACAAAGTCACAAATCAACATACTTTTCCAATGCACTGGAAGATACATCCAGTTGGCTACACCTCAGATGCTAGCTGACAACATTCTTAGTTTGGGGGTTAATGGATACGGGTTCATAGATTCCAAAGGATTTACCTAACAGTCACAAGGATAGTAGGTCACACACTGAAGTGGACAGCAAATGGCCATTTAAGGAAACTAGATATATCCCAGAGGATTTGTAATTAAGCTATGAAGCTCCCCAAGCCATCGAAGTTGTAACCAGGCAATCCACCTTTGTAGACACAGCTTCTCTCTGGGAACTTTGGTTCACCTAACACGTAACCTCAAATCTCATCACTCTGTATCAGAAGTTCTTGGGTACACATAAACTTGTCCTTCACACAACAGCCTGGGCTGCATGAGACCCTGGTTGATTGTTGTTCTTAAGAACTCTTTTTTTTTTTTTTTTTTTTTTTTTTTTTTGGTTTTTCGAGACAGGGTTTCTCTGTGTAGCAAGTGCCAGGAGCCTATCCTGGCACTTGCTCAGGAGAGCAGGCTGGCCTCGAACTCACAGAGATCTGCCTGCCTCTGCCACCCGAGTGCTGGGATTAAAGGTGTGCGCCACCAACACCCGGCAAGAACTCTTTTTGACTCAATAAGAAGAAGCACTTGCTGTGCAAGCCCGAGGACCTGAGTTTGATCCTCAGCGCCTACGATAAAAAGCCAGGCTCAGCAGCATGTGTCTATAATCTCAACTGAGAGGACCAAGACAGGTGGGAACTGGCAACCTAACTGGTTGGCCAGCCAGCTGAAATAGTGAACTTCAGGTTAAGTTAAAGACCCTGTCTCAAAATACAAGATGGGCAGCAACAGAGAAAGATGCGCAACATTAACCTCTGCCCCCCCCACACACACAATGGTGCGGGGGCGGGGGGGGGGGGGGCAGGGAGAGGGAAATGGAAAGATATCAGAGGAGGGCGAGGGAGAGAAAATTTCACACTCAGTGGACTGCAAAAACTAAAAGATCAAATAATATTAACTGCTGTTGATGAAGTCAGGTCCAGGCCAATTACTTTGGATGATAAGTACCATTTAATAATGTGTGGTACCCACATCTCTTGTGACCTTAACAATCCCAGTACCAAGTAAAGACCCATATCAAACTTACGTACATGTGGCCCAGGAGGCAGTGGATGAGGATGCCCAAAGCAGCCTCTCTATAACAGAAAAATGGCAGCATGTCAGGTTGCTATTGACAGACTAGTACCTAAAGCAGAGCAGAAATGCAACAGACACTGAACAACCATAGCAAGAAAATCAGCTAAGGGTCCTTGAATGAACCCCAAAAATAAAATGTTGAGAACAAGTCAAGGAGTCACAGAATATATTATCTTATCACATTAATACTAACATTGGGAACACATGAACTAATCAAATGAATACAGAGATCAGAAAACCATAAAGGAAGTAAAGAGAATAAATATATGCAATCAAATAGTGCACTCTATCCAAACAGGAGAGGCACACATCCCAACTGTAGCTAATGTCTGTTTCCTGGGCTGAGTGGTAACCATTATGAAGATTATTTTACATGTACACAATATGAAAAATGCATGGAATATAGGACTCACAACTTTTAAAAAAAAGGAAAATCTACAAGGAAAAATGTTTTTTTTTAGTATTCTTTTTTCTCTATTATTATTATTATTATTATTATTATTATTATTATTATTATTAATTCAAGTTAGGGAACAGGCTTGTTTCACATGTACTTCCCCTCTCCCTCTCCCTCCCCTCACCCCCATTCCTTCTCCCCCACCTCCAACCTACCCCCCACCCCATCCACCCACCACTCCCCAGGCAGGGTAGGGCCCCCAACCAGGGCTCCACCAAGTCCACCAAATCTTCCTGTGCTGGGCCTAGGCCCCTCCCCATGTGTTCAGAGACAGAGCACATCCCTTCAAGTGGGATGGGCTCTCGAAGTCCCCCCCCACCCACCAGGGCAAAACGCCAGTCCACCTCCTGAGGCTCCCAGGAGTACAGGGGCCTCCCCATTGGCATCCATGATCAGGGGGCTGGATTAGTCCCGTACTGGCCTCCCAAAGAGCATCTGGGGTCGATATGCTTTCCCTTTTTCAGGCCAACTGTTTCTGTGGGTTTCTCCAACCTGGTACAGACCCCTTCGTTCTTCATTCCTCCCTCTCTTCAACTAGGTTCCAGATTTCAGCTCAGTGTATTTCTGTGGATGTCTGTCTCTGCTTCCATCAGCCACTGGATGAGGTCTCTAGGATAGCATAGAGAGTAGTCATCAATCTCATTCTAGGGAAAGGGCTTCTAGGCCATCCTCTCCTCCACTGCCCGGACTGTCAGATCGTGTCATCCTTTTAGGTCTCTGGAGATCTTCCTAGTTCCAGATCTCTTCTCGGACCTATAGTGGCTCCCTCTGATATGGTATCTCTCATCCTGCTCTCTCTCCTCTATTCTTCCCCCAACTCAATATATCTGCTCCTCCATTTCTTCTCCTCTACTCTTCTTCTTGTGCTCTTATTGTGGCAGCACCCACTCCCCTACCCTCATGCTCTCAATTAGCTCGGGAGTTCATGCCACTTCCCATTCCTGGGGTCCATTTATCCCTTAGAGTCATTCATGATTTCTAGTTTCTTTGGGGAAGAGGATTATAGGCTGGTAAACCTTTGCTCTATGTCTAAAAATCATATATGAGTGAGTACATACCATGTTTGTCTTTTTGTGATTGGGTTACCTCACTCAGGATGGTTTCTTCTAGTTCCATCCATTTGCCTGCGAATTTCAAGATTCCATTGCATTTTTCTGCTGAGTAGTACTCCATTGTATAAATGTACCACATTTTCTCTTTCCATTCTTCAGTTGAGGGGCATCTAGGTTGCTTCCAGGTTCTGGCTATTACAAACAATGCTGCTATGAACATGGTTGAACATATGTCCTTGTTGTATGGACATGCAGTATTTGGGTATATACCCAAGAGAGGAATGGCTGGATCTTGAGGTAGATTGATTCCCATTTTTCTGAGCAACCGCCATACTGATTTCCAAAGTGGTCTTACAAGTTCACACTCCCACCAGCAATGGAGGAGTGTTCCTTCTTCTCCAATCCTCTCCAGCATAGATTGTCATTGGTATTTTTGATTTTAGCCATTCTGACAGGTGTGAGGTGGTATCTCAGAGTTGTTTTGAGTTGCATTTCTCTGATGGCCAAGGATTTTGAGCACTTTCTTAAGTGTCTTTCAGCCATTTCAGATTCTTCTGTTGAAAAACCTCTGTTTAGTTCTGCACCCCACTTTTTAATTTCATTCTATGGTGTTTTGGTGGCTAGCTTCTTGAGCTCCTTGTATATTTTGGAAATCAGTCCTCTGTCAGATGTGGGGCTGGTGAAGATCTTTTCCCATTCTGTGGGTGGTCGTTTTGTCTTACTGACTGTGTCCTTTGCCTTACAGAAGCTTCTCAGTTTCAGGAGGTCCCATTTATTGATTGCAGACCTCAGTGTCTGTGCTTCTGGTGTGATGTTCAGGAATCGTTCTCCTGTGCCAATTTGTTCAAGGGTTATTCCCACTTTCTCTTCTAGAAGATTCAGTGTGGCTGGGTTTATGGAGAGATCTCTGATCCATTTGCACTTAAGTTGCGTGCATGGTGACAGGTATGGATCAATCTGCAATTTTCTGCATGTCCGAATCCAATTGTGCCAGCACCATTTGTTGAAGATGCTATCTTTTTTCCATTGTATGGATTTAGCCCCTTTGTCAAAAATAAGGTGTTTGTAGGTGCGTGGGTTAATATCTGGGTCTTCAATTCGATTCCATTGGTCTATCTGTCTACTCTTGTGCCAATACCAAGCTGTTTTCAGAACTGTGGCTCTATAGTAGAGCTTGAAGTCAGGGATGGTGATGCCTCCAGATGATCTTTTATTGTGAAGAGTTGTTTTGGCTATCCTGGGTTTTTTATTTTTCCATATAAAGTTGAGTATTGTTCTTTCAATGTCTGTGAAAAACTGTGTTGGGATTTTGATGGGGATTGTGTTGAATCTGTAGATTGCTTTTGGTAGGATTGCCATTTTTACTATGTTAATTCTGCCTATCCAAGAGCATGGGAGATCTTTCCACTTTCTGGTATCTTCTTTAATTTCTTTCTTTAAAGTCTCAAAGTTCTTATTGTACAGGTCTTTCACTTTTTTGGTTAGTGTTACCCCCAGATATTTTATGTTGCTTGTGGATATTGTGAAAGGTGATGTTTCCATGATTTCTTTCTCATTGAGTTTATCATCTGTATACAGTAGGGCTACAGATTTTTTTGAGTTAATTTTGTATCCTGCTACCTTGCTGAAGGTGTTAACAGCTGTAGGAGTTTCCTGGTAGAGTTTTTCAGGTCACTTATGTAGACTATCATGTCATCTGCAAATAGTGAAAGTTCGACTTCGTCCTTTCCAATTTGTATCCCTTTGATCCCCTGTTCTTGTCTTATTGCTCTAGCTAGACCCATAACCTCTAATGAAATAGAGGCAGTCATCAAAAGCCTCCCAACCAAAAAAAGCCCAGGACCAGATGGCTTCACTGCAGAATTCTACCAGAAATTCAAACAAGAGCTGATACCAGTACTCCTCAAACTGTTCCGCACAATAGAAGCAGATGGGATATTGCCAAACTCTTTCTACGAGGCTACAACCACTTTGATACCCGAGCCACACAAAGATAAGACTAAGAAAGAGAACTACAGACCGATATCCCTCATGAACATCAATGCTAAAATACTCAATAAAATATTGGCTAATCGAATCCAAGAACATATCAGAAAAATCATCCTCCACGATCAAGTAGGCTTCATCCCAGGGATGCAAGGATGGTTCAACATCCGAAAACCATCAATGTAATCCACCATATAAACAAACTGAAAAAGAAAAACCACATGATCATCTCACTAGATGCTGAAAAAGCCTTTGACAAAATCCAACATCCCTTCATGATAAAGATCTTGGAGAGAACAGGAATAACAGGAACATATCTAAACATGATAAACGCGATATACACCAAACCAATAGCCAACATCAAACTAAATGGAGAGAAACTCGAAGTGTTTCCTCTAAAATCAGGAACAAGACAAGGATGTCCACTCTCTCCATACCTCTTCAATATTGTACTTGAAGTTCTAGCTAGAGCAATAAGGAAAAATGTTTTAAAAGGTCATTTGATTGACCAAACTAAGGGCCATTGTGGACCACAACAAAAAGGAAGCTTCAGGTGCAGTGCTGAAAGTCCTATTTATTGTTTCAGGACACCAGTGCATAGGTGAACAACAACTAACACCTGGGACATAATACTTACTTAATAAATCTGGTGAAAAGGAGGAAGGGAGAAAGTGTTCTGAAGGGCTGGTGGAACTAGCTGCTCCACAGTTTCTAACAATTGATCTTGTGCAATAAACAGATTCCTTGTTGTTTGGAAGGAGTTCGTGGCTGTCTTGACTGAGGGAGAGAGCCATTCTCCTGTAGAATAGAGCCCATTGTGTCTTCACATTACTAAGGCCTGCACACCACTGAGAACTGCTTGTCAAATACCAACTAAGTTGTGTTATTATAGGTTTTTTTCTGATATAGCAATCACTATTACTTATGTGCTATGACAGAGGCTGCCTGATAGTGTTTAACCTAATCCAAAAGTATGAAAACTTGCCCAGATCCATGAGACTTAGGGAGACCTCACAGGGCCTTTTCCCCTAAAGTCAGGATAGGAAGGCAAGTTCTAAGCACATGGCTGAGCTCTGATGGGATGGCAAGTTGGCTTTGCATTGGAATTGATATTGTAGGTAAATAATCCAGTATGTTGACTGCATGCCTCAGCCTGTATTTCGCATTAATTACAAGTTGAATAAATATGAAATAATATTTCATTTTTAGGACTTCTTTTATTTTTGAGATTATGACATAATGACATCATTTCCTCCCTCTTTTCTGACCTCCAGACCCTCCCATAAACTCCTCTTTGCTCTCCTTCAAATTTGTGGCAACTTTTTTCATTAATTATCAATATCTGCTTATTAAAGTACAAAATGATGATTTAAAACCTTGTTATATATCACACATCTTAAAAAAAAAAGTCTAGTGCAATCCTAGAAGCTCCTTCTAAAAATTCCCTTTCACTGTGTGTGTGTGTGTGTGTGTGTGTGTGTGTGTGTGTGTGTGTGTGCACCGCGGGCGCGCGCCACACGTGCACTCCCACATTCTCAAGAGCATGCATGCATATGTGTGCATGAGTGTATCTGTGTGTGATTGCATACACATGTGAAGGCCAAAATACAACTTTGGTGTATTTTGCTCAAGTACAATCTCACCATTTTGAGACAAAGTTTCTCACTTATCCAGAACTCACTAAATAGTCTGGGCTGTCTGGGTTAGCCAGCCCCAGAGATCCATCTGTCTCCACCTCCCCAGCATTAAGATTGAAAATGCGTGCCATTGTGCCTCGCACGTTTCAGTATGGGGTCTGAAAATTGACCTCAGGTCATGGTGTTTGCAAGGCGAGTACTTTACCAACTGAGCTCGTGGCAAGCCTCCATCTTCCCTTTCTGTGCTCAGGGAAAAGTAATTTTATTAATATCATCCCATTATTTTGGGTTTTTTTTCAGTCATCTATTTGTATAAATTTTAAACATTAAATACTCTGGGAAACACTCTTTGTTCATATGAATACAACCAAGCTGCCTCATTCTGTTACCACTTGGTTTTCCTTTTTATTCAACTATCTTTTGAGATAGAACCACATTGTAGATGAAGTGACCTTTATTTATTCATGTTCATTCGCTGTTTGTACAATCCCAATATATGAATAGCACATTACATGAGGCCCTTCTTGACCAAGAACTTAGGTTCTTTCTAGCTGATTCTCATTATGACATTGAGTTTTGGTCTCTCTCTCTCTCTCTCTCTCTCTCTCTCTCTCTCTCTCTCTTTCTCTCTCTCTCTCTCTCTCTCTCTCTCTCTTCTCTCTCTCTCTCTCTCTCTCTCTCTCTCTCTCTCTCTCTCTCTCTCTCTCTCTCTCTGTGTGTGTGTATGTGTGTGTGTGTTTGTGTGTGTTCCTTTCCACGTACAACTTCCTCCATGGCTTCAATCAGGCATGGAACCATTGGTTTACCTGAGAGCTGCAACTTCCCTGGCCATTCTGGAGTATTTACTGAATGGTTCCATTTTTTTTCCACTCCCACCAGTATTTAACTGGAAGTCCCTTTACTCCATACCTTCACCTTTCTTTTTACCCCTCTCATGGGTTATCAGGCATCACACACACTTTGATGTGTCTGATGTAAATCATACTTTTAAGTAACTGTAACTATGATTTTTTGTCCTTCTACAATCCATGTACTTAGAACTGACTACACCCACAATTAGAGGTTAGTGGCCATGTTGAGTCAGGGCATGGTCTTACTTATCAAAGAACAGAGCTTATAAAGGCAGATGTCTGCTCCCCAATAAGCTGGTGATGGATGACTATGAGGGGAAAATCATGATGTTAGTAGTAGAGGTGAAATATTACATTTGGCACTATTGGGAAATCGCCCAAGTTTTGTGGGTTTCTGACTTTATAACTACAAGATATTTGGATAAAAGCACACTCACTTAAGGTGATATACGAATTCTCAATCCAAGGGGAAAGCCTCATAAAAGTAGTATGACATTAAATACATCTTACAAGCGAAGCATTTAACTTGGCAAGATTAACAAAATAAAACACATGGGTTAGATTTCCCTTAAAATACACAGCAGAATAAAATGTGCTCAGCAAAATATTCTTCAGTGTTTGCCAAACGAGAAACATCTGAAAATAACCTAAGAGCTTTCCTTAAACCACAGTATGTTTCTGGCTCTGTCTGCCACTTAATTAAGTGTTGTTTTAATAATGAAGTGCATCAGGGCTGGGGTACAAACCAGCTTACAAACCACTCATTTTGAGTTAGTTAGAATAAAGATAATAGTATTCACATGAGAAAAAATATGCTTGATTTCATGGTCTTACCTTCTTAGCATTCATTTCCTATCACCCTTCTTAACTGATATTAAATGACTAGCTGTGGTGCTTTGAAGAGGAATACCCCCCATAAGGCTCTTATATTTCAATGCTTGGTCATTAAGGAGTAGCACTATTAGGAGGTGTGGTCTTGTTGGAGTAGTTATGGCCTTGTTGGAGGAAGTGTGTCACCAGAGGTGGGCTTTGGGGTTTCAAAAGCTCAAGTCAGACCCAGGGTCTCTCTCTCTCTCTTCGTGCTGCCTGTGGAGCCAGATGTAGAACTCTCAACCTCTCCCGAACCATGATGTTCAACTGTGTGTTGTTATGCTCCCCACCACAATGACAATGAACTAAACCACTGAAACTGTAAACAAGCCCCAATTAAATGTTTTCCTTTCTAAGAGCTTCCATGTCATGGTGTCTCTCCATGACAATAGAACACTAAGACACTAACTGTTCTCTGAAATCTCAGTTAGTTAACAAAATCTACTCATTGTTTTCATCTGAAATTTTATGTAGAAATTTTTATGGTGGCTCACAGTTAAAAACAACTAGTTCTAAAGTTCCCTGGCAATTATGACACCCCTGCTCAAATGTCAGAGCCCATAGAAATGGCTCTACTTCATCTTAACTTAAAGCCAGAAAGTTTTTTTCTTCTTTATTTTATTTTATTTTTTTTAGTTCAAATTAGGAACAACCTTGCTTCAGATGTCAATCCCTTCTTCCTCTCCCTCCTCTCCCCCCACAACATCCCACCTGCCCCTAGCCATCCCCCCTCCACTCCCCAGGCAGGGTAAGGCCCTCAAAAGGGGCTCCCCAAAGTCTACCACATCATCCTGAAAAGCCAGAAAGTTTTGACTGCCCTTGTTCTTCCAAAGTGAAACAATAGAATGTCTGGCCTAAGATATGAATGCAAAAGGATGCTAGGTGTAGGATGTGGTCGCTGCATGCCCTGCCTGAACAATACAGTATTTAACTTAGGAGATAGTTACTTGATGTTTTGGGTATTAAGAAGGTAATTATGCTTGCTTGTTTTTTCTATCTTCATAAGGAAGTTTTTTGCCTTCTTCCCCCTCTTTTGATGGGAATATAAAAAGACTGTCACAATAAACATGGGTGATTCTGTATTCACTGGATGCCCTCCCAACTCTAGTCTGTGTCTCTATCTTTTCTTTAGTATCTTTACCTGCTTCTTCCTTTCCTCAATCCACACTCTCCCTCTCAGGTACAAACACAGGCCACAAAGATATCCCTCAATGTGGGGCAATGACACTCAAAAAGAACCAGAGTTACATATGCTAATAAGACACAAATTGACTTTTGACTTTTTTCAAGGAAAGTGTTGTTTCATTTAATGTCTTCATAATGGGAGGTCTTGAACTTTTGTTGTGTGGTGTGTGTGTGTATGTGTGTGTGTGTGTGTGTGTGCTCCCACACATGTGGATGTACACATGCAGGCATGCACCATGGACACACGTGGAGATCAGAGGACAACTTTCAGGAATGAGCTCTCCAATTCCACTGTGGGTTCCAGGGATAAACTCAGATAATAAGGCTTGTACCATAAGTGCTTTCATACACTGAGCTATACTACTAGCCTCTCACTCCCGAACTTTTAAAACTAACCTTTTAGAGTTGATACAAAAATACTTACAAATACTAATTAAGTACATGCATAATAAAATTCAGTATATTCCTAGAATATATGTACTTTTCTAAATATATGAAAATGCACTTTTGTAATACAAACTTAAAATTCCATTTTAATAGATGTCATCTAAGTAAAACTGATTGTTTTGTGGATAAATGAAATATGGAAAAATAAGTTCTAACTGTTTCAAGGCTTTGAAGATTATATGGATAGAAAGTAAGTGTACAAATGGATATATTCAACATGATAAGCTACTAGGCTCAGAACAAAACAACAAACCAAAAAAAAATCCAAAAATCAAAAGAGAAATCAGCTGCTATTGTGCATACACAGTAAAGCATCTAAAGTTAATAATACAACAAGTAAGCAAAAATGGCCGTACCAACTATTGGTGCAGATGTAGAAACTAGAACTTTCAAGTGATGGTAGGGAAGTCTAATAAAACAAGTCCTTTGGACAAAACACTGGAAATTTCTTAAAGAGCCATATAAAAAGACCCACCCTTTCTACACCTATGTTTTTATTCAAGAGAAATGAAAACACATATCCACTAACATATGTGAATGTTGTAGCAGCTCTATTTGTAATATTCTAAGTTAGGAAAGACCCAAATCCAAGTGGGTAAATTGCAACGTATCCATGCAATGGTATAATATTCAGTCAGGTAAAGATCCAACCACTTAGATGAATCTCAAAGTAATTATACACTATGCAAGCAGCCACTAAAATAGTTCTACTGCCTGGATCCCTTTAAATAAATCCAAAAAAATTCAACCAATCTTCAGTGACAGACAAATCTGTGGGAGTTAGCTGTGACCAGGAGAGTGTCAAACACATGAAGGAATAAGAGTCAGGAGGAAACTTTGGCAAATGGTAGGCTACTATCTTCATAGAGATTGTTTCCCAAGTATAAACTATATCATAGCATTCCAAAGAGCACACTCAAAATATATGTAAGTGTGTCAATTATACATCAAGAAAGTAATTTAAAAATTATACCTAGTACTGGCAAAAATGAAGAAAATATACATGTCTACACTGCTGATATAAATGTAAGCACCAGATCCTCTGAAGGACACAGCTTCTTTGTCAGATCTCTGGAGAGGCGTACTCTTTGATCCAGATATTCCACAGATAGGACTTGCTTGTAAGGATATTGATTATAGTGTCATGAGTCTCAGTACTGACTAAATGGGGCAAACCTGAGTGTCCAGCCCTGCTTACCACGACTTGAGGTGGCATGGCCCATCTTACTTCACTAGCTTTGTTTTCTGCATGAGATTGGAGACGTGACCACTCAGCTTCCTGCTCTGATTGCCTCACTGCCATGCCCCCACCATCATTATGGGCTCTTCCTCAGGAACCATATCCAAAATAAACTCACCCTTCCATACATTGCTTTTGGCCATGGTGTTTTATCACAGCACATAAATAAATAAATAAATAAATAAATAAATAAATAAATAAATAAATGAATAATAGCCTGAGATAAAGTGTGGAGTTGGGAGGGAAGAGCAGACTTTGGTTGGGCTGTCAGGGTTCACATCCTAATATTTACTAGCCATGTGACTTTGAGCAGTGTTCTTAATTTTATCTTTAAAAATTTTGTATTTTTAACAGGGTGAAGTTTTAATGAAGCCTGCTTCATGAAGTAGTTATAAGGATCCTATGGGGGTAATATTTATATGTTTCTTGGAATTATGTCTGGAATGTAGTAAGTGCTACATGAATATCTGTTTAACACACATCAAAAAGAAAATCTTTCTAAGTATTTCCAGGTACACAGTAGCAGGAAATTGTCTAATATTCATATTTAGGAGAAAATTCTGGGTAGTCAGATATAAAAAACTTGAATTTTATTTAAAAAAAAACTGGGAAATTTCACTTCAAAATAATGGTACCAATTGGTATAATCACAAGACGGATATTTTTTCTTTTTGTCTCACATCTCACTACATTTTTTAAAATGCCTTGATTTCATTTCTTAGTAGATGGATGTGGTACCTTCCGTGTTAATGGGTCTCTAGTGGTAAGTGATAAGACTTATCAATTATCTTAAATGTCAACTCATATTTGCAATCTTGGGGCCGTTAAAGAGATGGCTCAGCAGTTCAGAACACTTGTTGCTTTCTAAGAGAACCAGGGTTTGAGTCCCAGCACTCACAGGTGTCTCAAAAACTATCCTAATTACAGTTCTGGGGGACCTAAGCACAGATATACATGCAGGCAAAGCACTCATACACATAACATAAAATAAATAAATCACTTTCTTAAACTTGCAGTCTTTTCACACACAATATATTCTTTTTTCTTACTGATTTGAGGTGGTATTTTTACACATTTTAGGTCCTAAGGTTTTGTCAATTAGCTATGTTTTAATAATATTTAGATTGTATGGAAGTCTTAGCTAACCAAAAGTTATCTTTTATTTTTAAAAACTCAAGTAATATATTCATAGTTTAAAAATTTTAAATATGTTATGTAGCAGGTACAGAAAGCACAAAGAGTTACCTAGTCATGACCACACCTCTGCCCCATCTACTTTGTTTCTGCTTGACCGTGTGCCCTCAAAAACAACACATGCCCCTTAAAAACTTCTTAACTCAAACATAAAGCAAATACAAACATGTGCATTTTATTCCTCCTGTTTATACTTATGTACATGTGTAAGAATGTATATGTACCACTAGAAGATATTTCAGCAATGATAGTGAGATGCCAGTAGGGGTGGCTTCTTTTTATTGATTCTGCTTAGGAATGTGTAGTAGTTAAGTTTTCATTGTTGTGGATTTTGGGGATTTTGGGGAGCCCCCATGGAGGGCCCTACCCTCCATGGGGAGCAGAGGGGGGAGGATGTAGGGGATGGGTGGAGGATTGGGGGGAGGGGAGGGAGAGGGAGAAGGGATTGACAAGTGAAACAAGCTTGTTCCTAATTTGAACTAAAAAAAAATAAAATACCTAAATATAATGATTTAAAAAGAGGAAAGATCCACTTTTGCTCATCATTTCAGAGCTTTCAGCCCATGGTCACTTGTCCATACCTGTGTGAGCCAGAACAGCATGAGATGGACAAAGGGGTTGGGGTTGCACAGCAGGGACACACCACCAGTAGCCTGCTTTCAACAGTAACTCACCTCCTAAATTTCCCTTCACCTATTTTCAGGTTCCCTTTAAATCATTGCTCACTACCCATTTCACTTCCCTGAACATCTGTTTTCTTCCAAGTGTTTACCTCTGAACACTTTACTTTCTCTTGTGTGTTTTCAAAACCTTATTAAGATCATCTTTGGTGAAATTCATTTATGTTAAGTTTTTATGAATCATGTTTCTGGTACTAATTCTAAGAAAACTTAAGTTCACCCAGGGCTAAAAATATCATGTCTTAATGGTTCTCTTAGAAATTTCTGTTAGTCTTTACTATTTGCTCAGAACTATGTTGCTCCATCTCTATATGTCTATATAAATGGAATTTTTGAAGTTTTCCTGTTGGTTTTTAGTTGCAGTGCATTGTGATCATAATATACAGGATGTGATTTCAAGTTTTTTAAATTTGCTTGATTTGTGATAATATATGGTCTTTTTTAAAGGAAGTTTCATGTGCTGATGAATAGTATTATGTCCTGTGGGTGTTGAATGGAGTATTATATACTTTTCTAAGTCCATTTGATATGAATATATATAAATTATAAGTATCCATTTATATACTACATAATTTATAAACTACATACTGTTGTTTAGCTATGTTTCTTTGTTGTTCCTTTTTAAACTAAATGATCTATTTACGAGAATGAGAGCATTAAAATCCCTCATTATTGATTGGACACCATCTCTCCTTTTAGTAGTGTTTGTTTCTACAGATTTCCACATTTTCTACAGACTAGCAATTGTTATGTCTTCTTGATTAATTAATCCCAAGATCATGATACAGTTGCCTTTTTTAGTTCTTACTGGTTTTGTCTAAAAGTCAAATTTGTTTAATGTAACAATGAATATTCCTATGTGGGGGTTCAGTTTGCTTGGAAAATCAGCTTTCCAGCCTTTTACTTACAATGTAGGTGGATCTTTTTTTATTTTTACGAGTAATGTGAGTTTCTTATAGACATCCTAATATTGATTCTTCTTTTTTAAACTATTCATCTGTTCTCTGTTTTTAATTGAATAGCTAAAACTACTTACAGAATTACTGTTGAAAGTTACAAAGTTATTGCCATTTTGTTCATATTTTGAGTGTCTTTTGTCCAGTTCTTTGTCTTTTATTCATCTTAGAAGCTTGATAATATTCCATTCACTTCTCATCTGTGTATCTATTCTTTTGGTGGGATTTATACTACTGCATGCTGCCATGATGGGAGTCATCTTTCTTCCTCTTCTGGATAGAGAACTCCCTTAATCATCCTCTAAAAGGCTTGTCTAGAAGTTATGAATTCCCTTAGTTTTTGTTTGGTTTGGGGGTGTTTATTTCCTCTTCCTTTATAAATTAGAACTTTCTGGTACAGTAATTTTTAAGACTTGAGATTTTATTATACCAGGTCTTCCTGGTCTACTAGCGGAGACATCATTGCTAGTCTAATGTGCTTGTGCCAGACTGTGATTTGTAGATTTTCTCTTGGGGGTTTTAATTCTTCCTTGGATGTGACTGTTGAGAATTTTTGTAGACTTGATTCTCTAGGATTCTATAACCCTCTTGTGTATTGATCTCTTGTCCTTCTCCAAACTATGGAAGTGGTCTGCTGTTGTTTCATTTAGTGTGTTTTCAATATACTTAGCCTTCATTTCCCTCCTTTTGGGTGTACTAACGATATAGAGGCTTGTTTTAAATTTTGCCCTTCTAGTAACAACACTTTCTCTGGGTCATATGAAAAAAAAAAAAAGAATTGTTTTTAGCATTATTATTTTTTCCTTTTTATTTAGAAACAATCATTTTACATATTAATCCCCCCTTCCCTCTCCCTCCCATTGTCCCATACCCTCTACCAACCCCCCCAACCCACCCCTCATCCACTCCCCACAGATGGTGAGGCCTTCCATGGGGGATCATCAAACTCTGTCACAACATTTGGGGGAGAGCCTAGGCCCTCCTCCATGATTCTGGGCTGAAATAATATCCCTTCATAGAGAATGGGCTCCTAAAATTCATTTGTGCACTAGTGATAAATACTGGTTCCACTGTTAGAGGTCCCATAGCCTGCCCAGGCCTCCTAACTGACACCCACATTCAGAGGGCTTGGTTCAGTCCAATGCTGGTTCCCCAGCTTTACAACTGGGGTCCGTGTGCTCTCACTAGGTTAGGTCAGCTGGTTCTGTAAGTTTCTCCAGTATGATCTTGACTGCTTTGCTCATCCCTCCTCCCTCTCTACAATGGGATTCCTGGAGTATGGCTCAGTGCTTAGCTGTGGATCTCTGCATCTGCTTTCATCAGTTACTGGATGAAGGCTCTTGGATGGTATTTAAGGTAGTCATCATTCGCATTATAGGGGAAGGGCACTATTGCTTAGGTTCCTAGTTGGGGTCATCCTTGTGGATCTCATCTTATTGGTACATTTATACAGAAATCCCTTATGAACTTTTTAATTGAATTCTTCCTTTTAAACAAGGTTTAAAATCAGAGCTTTATGTTTTTACATATTTGTATTTTAAAACTACAGAAAAGGCTATATAAATAATTCAACTGATTACTTTGGGAGAGCAGACTGGTGATTTGGAATGGGGAGGAATACATGGCTTTGTTTATATAACCATTCTTTTGTAAACCAAAGTGTTAACTACATATATTATTATGAGTTAAAATTCTTATTAATGCTTTTTTTCATAAAAGATTTGGCCTTCTAGGAGCTTGACTGGGTTATGATTGGCTTGCTAAAAACAATGAAATTTAACTTCTATGGCTAAAAATAGTGCTTATGCAGAAAGGAATACAGCAAAGAAATCCCTGGAGTGAGATGCAATGATTTTTTTCTTTTCATTTGGTTAAAAAAAAGTAAATAAATTTTTAATTATCTTGGTAGGAACAGAGTCAAAAGAACAGAATTTACTTTTTCAAGGAAAAAGTTTCTAGCCAGACAATTGGAAAAACAGAGACAAGCCACAAATTACCAATACCAGGGATAAGAGAGTGGACATCTCTCTCATTGTATCAATATGAAAAGAAAACTAAGATAAAGAGCTCTTTCAGAGGCTAACTAGAGGCAGCCACATTCACCTGCTCTTGAAAAAAGAGCCACAGCAACACTTGTACAGCTAAGTAGTAAGATGCATGATCCTGAAGAATTCTGGAAATCAACAGGACAAAATGGAAACCTTGTAAGATCCAGAAATGGAGACAACAGCATAGTGAGGGAAACAAAATATCCTAGCAACTGCCACCCTGGCTCTTCACCCAAAGGTGGAAAAAGTTACACCGTGTCAGCATGGATACTGCCAATCAAGGCAATGCAAAAGTTTTGTAGCTCTTCCAGCCTCACAGTCTATTATATAAGGAACCTAAAATCTGCACAGATCTTAGTTTTTGAAAGGGAATTTACAACAATATCCAGCCATCACCCATGGTGCTGTAGACAGGAGACATCTTGAGTAAAGCACCAACTTACTATCTGAATTTGGACTCTAGGGCTCAGGGCACCCTACATAGTACCATCTTTAGGAGCCTCCTACTACATTCCAGCACATCAAATTAGCAGTTGGATATCTGAAGAACCAGATGCAGCTGGGTACAGTGACTCTGACGCAAACTGACTGAGAATACACATTAACTTATGTTAATATTAAAATCATAATATTGAGTGAAAAGGGCAAGCCATGGAAAATCCGTTTAGATCAACTCCTTTAATATATGTGAAGGTCATTAGAATATACTAGACAAGATTATCTTGAGGAAACCCCCACACATAGTAAAATTACTTTTAAAGAGGCAACATAATATTTAGAATTAAACTCAAAGACATCATTACCTGGGCAAGAAAGGGAATGGTTTATTACTATGGAGAACAGACATTGCTACATAAAGATGAATGGAGGTTACAATCTTTGAGAACTGGGGGATGGATACTCTGCCTTTGAGACCTAGGACAAAGGATCTTGCAAGAAAATAATCAAGTGTGTTGGCTGACCTGAGTTCACACCAGCATTGCTGGAGAATTCTTTCCAGGTTCCTTCCAGTTTGGGAAGAATTCTGTGTGTCTATAGGAATGAGGCCCTGATTTCTTGTTAGCTTTTAATGAAACTACTTTTAGCTCCTAGAGGCCATCCCTAGTTGCTTGTACTATATGCTTTTTCCGTGGACAATTACTTCATTGAACAAGAAAGGAGAACATTTAGACTCGAGTATGGCTGCACAATGGTGTCTTAGCTAACAAGGGAGTCACAGGAATAACATTGTAACCTCCCAATAATGCTCTATATTTAGAAGCAAGTCACAAACCCTGCCATGCTCAAGGAGGGAAAACTACTACTCTTGATGGTACAGACTAGCCAACACATCATTGAGGATCACTTTAGGGGCATCAGTCCCAGACCATAAGAAATATTAAGCATCTAGAACAGAGAGATCTTGTGAAAAACCCTGCCTCAAAATGCCAGTGAGGCACAAACAGAGAGGGATGTAGGATGGCCCTCTGCTTTCCCATTTGCTTGCCTGGTAAGTAGAACAGGCTTTTATACTACTTGGAGTGTATAATGAGGCTTCAACAATTGGGAGGTAAATGGCATTGCTTTTGCCATCATATTTTTTCATTTATTTTACATACTGACCACAGTTCCCCCTCTCTCCTCTCCTTTCATTCCCTTTCCCTTACCTCCCATCTACCACCCCCATCCACTTCTCCATCTCCATTCAGATAGGTGCTCAGTTCCCATAGGTGTGGACAAAGAATTAACTACCATATAATTATGAAAATAGTCCTTATTTTAGTGAAACAATTTAAATAAGCCTTAGTCACACAGCCTTATTCCCCAATTCTTAAATAGCTTGGCTGTCACAGTTTGATTCCCATGCAATTTTGCTGAGCTAAAATGGGTTATCTGAATATTTTTGCATTTCCATGACTACAATGTACTCTACCAGTGCTGAGTGTTTGAACACAGAAATCGTACACTTGACAAAGGGTAAAAACAAACAATAAAAACCAAGCTTATTCAGACCAGGCAAGGTGACACACATCTGTAATCCTATAACTTGTCCTATTGAGGCAAGAGGATCTTCATGAGTTCAAGGCCAAGCTGAACTATACAGAGTTCTAGGCCCATTTGGATTTCACAGTGAGACACCTGAAGAGTAGTTATTCATAGACAATATTCACTCAGGAATTCCTGATGCTTATATGTACTTCACCAACTTATGGTTACCTCAGCATTTGCCTGGTTTTGTTTGTTTGTTTCTGTTTGGCTGGTTGGAGATTTTTTGTTTTTTGGGTTTTGGAGAATTTAGTAAAGGAAGCATCTTCTTCTTGCTTTATGGTTTAGAGATAATATTTTTGTTTGTTTGTTTTCAAGATATACAAGAGTAGAGGAAAAAGTAGAGACATAGCAAACTCTGTAAAATCAAACCAACTGATAAAAACTGAATGTATGGAAGACTCACGATTAGGTCACACCAGGCATTGTCAGCCAAGTCTGGGAGGTTTAGTGGAACCATCAGAAAAGTAAACAAGTTGATAGAAACTAATTTTAAAAACCTGATGTAAGGTACACTGAATGACTGCATTCCTTTCAAAGCCTTTCCTCTCCATCAGATTTTAGTGAATGACCATGACTGTCATTCAAGGGGCATATTGTCATGAATGTGTCCTGGTGAATCTATGGTCTACTAATGCTCAAGGTGTGGTCTCTCGAGAGTCTACCTGCAAACCTAGTCAGGCTGACTCTGTTAGGCAGATTATTCCCCCAATGGAAACAGCAGAAAAGCTAAGCCCAAATCACTATGTGACAAGAGCAATATGACTTGGAATCTTCTTGTCATCAAAACCAGCAACAAAGATAATTCCTGCTGAGATCAAACATTCCCCTTTGTTCTCTGATTGACTCAGAAGAGTCTATATGTCTTCCTTAAATTAATCACTGTGATCAGGGCAATGAAGTTGCCAAGATCAAAGGGCCCATCTTCTGCATGGGCATCAACTCTACCCAAAGAATATGGCTTCCCAAGGGAAAGCTGAGTGCAGTTTTGACTAGGCTAATGGGATGTTGGGTGGCAAACAGTGAAGAGTAATGCACAGTGAGTGTGGCTTTTGTATACATGGCAGGATAATGGCCAATGACAAATACACACAATATCTTTTGGTTGTGTACTTTACACCTCTCTTTCCCCCTTTGCTTTGCCCTAGGGCACTCACACCTTATGTGGCTGAAAACTCTAGAAAGACTTCGAAATATTCTATGTAGGCAAAAACCTCAGATCAATAAAGGAAGAAAGCCCTTTTCATACCTGTGAGGAGAGAGAAGAGCCCCCACATGCATTAGTCCTCTGGGCATCACCAGTTAATTTATGCATTAGAGGTTTTGAAGTGCATTCTCCTTAAAAGAGAGAGGTCTATGGAGACATGGGGCAGCTTGTAAGGAATCCCCTATGCAGGAAGCCTCAGTGGCAGTTCCATATTCAGGAGGTAAAGAAAAGGAGTTAGCAATTTCAATGGACACAAGAAGAAACATCGCTGGCTTAGAGAAATCCCTATGGTGAGTAGGGATGCTCCACTCAGTTGCTGGGTGTTTCAGTAGCAATGTTGATAGTGTAGTGGGACCGCTGCTCCTTCAGATGCATTTTGCTTGCTACACATTTTTCTCCTATCATATTTGGCTTAAATACCATCTCACTCCATGACCCCCGTCTCTCCCCTCCCCTTTCACTCAGGTCATTATAAAGGCCCCACATCTGATATTAACCTAAAACTTCCTTGATTCTTTAAAGTGAGTTACTCATTAACAGAACCTAAACGACTGGTTGCTAGCAAATCCAATTCTTTCATGCTACAAATGGGCTCAGAAAAGCTGCTGCAAATCTACCAAAGAAAGAAGGGAAGCTTTGTGCCAATTGTTAGATCTAAACAGAAGTTCGGAAAAGGGAGAAAAGTTACTCATTCGCCTGATACCACTCTCTGAGTCCACGGGAGGGACTCCAGTGCAGAGCCAGCTTGACAAGCACACAGGGAGGTGCCAACAGCTACCGACAGGACAGGCAGGGCTGCAGGGCTGCCTCAGAGCACGATCCCGGGTCCCAGCTGAAGTGCTCCAAGGATCACATTTGCCTTCTGCTGCCTGCACCTGCCAGTGTCCTGTGTTAGGAGGTATGCCCGTTTTCTTTCCTGTCCTTTTGTTCAGCAGAAACAAAAGCTAACCAAAGTGAAGGCCAGAAACTGCAGGGAGGCAGGGGCTTGGGAAGCAGGGCAGAGAAACTTCCAAGGGCTGGCTGCTTATGCAAACAAAGTGCAGTGAAGAGCTATGTGTGTGCGAGCATGTATGTGTACATTTCAGTTTTTAGGATATGAATATCTGCTTTTCTGTGGGTGATTAAAACATGTTTCTAAGCTCCAAAGGCCAGGTAACCATGCTAGACTCTTAGTGTGTACATAATTGTTTTACTCCATAACTGTGGTCTCTTTTCCACACATCCGTTCACCTTAGGAAGCCTTTTGCGATGAGCAGAGGAGCCGTCTGTCCCTGCTAATTACCTTTACAGAAAGCTAAGTAGCATCATTCCAATTCATTGGTACTGGTCGACATTGTTGCAGTGTGTATCTTCCAAACCAGGGTCTACTATAACCACTTCTTTGTTCTTTCAAATATGCATTTAAATCAGCATAGTGATCAACAATTGGGTTCCATGGAATCCATTTTTTTTAAAGACTGCAAAGATAGGAAATTATTTGAATTGTTCATCAGCAGTAATATTGGGAATTTAAATGAAACAATCATATGTTCAACACTGAGTGTTCCTCATGGTTTGAGAATTTGGGCATGTTTCCTGGGAGGAGGGGGAAGGGAAGCCTAACAATTTGAATTCGGATTCTTAAAACCAAGATATATATTGTTCTAGAGGAAATATGACCTGCCAAGTCAAAAGTTCCATGTAAAAATGGATATACTGTGAAGTCATCCTGAAAGACCACGAGATTCTGAGCTTTATAAAGTTTGTTAGATGTGATAAGTTAGCTCTCATTGTCCACAAAGGGAAACACTTCGTCTCCATTTGTGTTCAAAACTTGCAATTTGTACTTAAAATTACATGTTTTGGGCTTTTGACTAAATAGATGATAAAACATATATATATATGTATATGTATATATACATATATATATATGCTCTTATAATAAGCTCACTACAAATATGGACTTATGAATTCTTACAAAACCCCTGAAGTCTGAGCCTCTTAGAATTGTTTGGGATAATCTAGCATTGGAGGCTTCTGGTCCAAGTGAAATGCAGCAACATGCCACAGCAAGGGGACCCAGAGCCCAATACCCAGGGAACAATAGCCATCTGTGGGAACGACTGAAATATATTCTGGTGATTCCCATGGGAACGCCTGTAGTGTTTTCACACTGTGTGAAAAAGATGTTCCTTCAAAAGAATCTTTAATCCTTTCTTTCAAGAGGAAAATCTATCTGGGAAATTTATTCAAAGTTTCTTAGCATCCAAATGGGCCCAAGTTAGTCAGTAAGCATTTAAAATTCAGGTAAATTAAATGAAAATGTTTTGAGGCAGAGTCATGTTGCTCAAAATATAAACCTTGCTACTCTAGATTTTTCTGAAATAGGAAATCATTCTAACCTGAGTTGTAAGGTAGAGGCTTGAATTCCTCAGAACAAATTGGTTTCCTGAGTTAATTATGTTTATCAACATCATCCCCTGTAGGGCTTTCTGTGTTCATTCTGCAGGCACTATCCCAACATTAGACAGACTGAGTCCCGTGGTTGCTTCCATGCAGCAGAATCTACAGACCAGTGATAGAGTAAATTATTAATGTATTTATAAGTGAACAATGAGTATGGGTCACCTTGAAAAGTCACCAAGAATGTGCCTGGTTCTCTGGAACAGCATTGCCTTCTGCCTGGTAAACAGCAGAGTAAATATTATACTAATATGGAAAACACAGGTATTTCGATTACTCAGCCATGAAAAGTCTAAAATACATTGCAGCCTAGTCTGTCTCTGATCTGTAAACAAAGCCACTGTTATTATTAAGCTGTGGTGGAGGTAAGAATGACCATAGGAAGGATATTCTCCAAGAAATAAGAGTTGTCCCCAAATCCACAGGAACCCTGTCAAGTTAGTGAAGTTTGTATGATACAAATGATCTATATCCAGACTTAAGATTGAGGAAAAGTACAACTAAAAAACATAAATGACACAAATAGAAAATAACAACAACCAAAACCCTAAGTATTTTTATGCCAAGAACTGAATTTAGTCAGTAGTACCATAGAGCTTTTACTTTTAAAAGGTATGACATAATGAGGTGTTAATGGGAAATTATCTATAAGAATAAAATGCCCAAGTTCTGGAGACATAACGCTTTAATCTACCTACTCGGGTGCTGAGGCAGGAGGATTGTAAGTTCAATAACAGCCTGGCTACAGAGTAAGTTCACGGCCAAGCTGGGCAATTTTGTGAGATACTATCCAAAAATAAAAAAGTATTAAGAAGGCTTGGGATATAGATCAAGGGTAGAGTGCTGGCCTGACCTGCATGACGCTTTAGGTTTTATTTCTGGAACCAGAGAAGCATAAGAATGCTCAAAAAGACAGCATTGCTGCCATTTTTGTTTTATACAGCCTCCAAGAGGTTGATTCACTGCCCAGGTCTCCACTGCAGCATGGCATAGCTGAGACTGAAGACAGGGTATCTCCAGGTCCCCACACTCTTCCTACTGCTCCTCTTGCTGGTGTCTGTGGAATGTCACATTCCAAACCCTACATGCTTAAAACATTTAAGAACACTGAACAAAACTGAAGGATTTCAAAACTATCAATCAGAAGAGTAAAGTCTAAAGGGCTCTATTCTAGTCCATCAAAGTGGGAGACTTCTGTAGTCATCTTGTAAGCTAGAAAATTACCAGGAAAGAATACACTTTTGGGGCAATGACTAGAGGCTCCATTTTATGAAGAAACTCTTCCTGTGGACAATTCTGCCCGTTAGGACACTGGCATTATTCTCTCAGAATGTTGTTTGTAGCCCTGACCTACCTTTGTCTCCCCTACTCCAGGGGAGACAGTGTCTATATCTTTGTCACCCTGAAGATGGACTTACCTGTAGGAGAACTGCCTTGGTGATCTGACTGTAGGTGGACTAAAAGAATACAGTTCTTTAAAAACAAAACAAACAAAAAATATAGTTTTAAATGTTCACCCAGCTGTTAAAGCAATTCAGAGACTGGGTGTAATGCACAAGCATTTAATTCCAGAACTCAGGAGGCAGAGGCAGACTCTGAGGACAAGGCCAGGCTGGTCTATAAGAAGTCTAGTCTAGGCCAGCCATGGCTGCATAGGGACACCCTAGATTAAGGGAGACCCTAGATTAAGCAAGATAAACATTGTGCTGACTCTTGCAGCAGTACTTAAAATATAATCCATAATATTTGATCCATGTAGATCCGTGGTTCTCAACCTGTGGGTCTTGATCCCTTAGGGGTCAAGCAACCCTTTCATATGGGTCACATATCAGATATCCTGAATATTGGATATTTACATTACAACTCACAACATTAGAAATTACAGTTATGAAATGGCAACTAGAATAATTTTATGGTTGGGGGTCATCACAACAGGAGGAACTGTATTAAAGGGTCACAGTCTTAGGAAGGTTGAGAACCACTGATGCAGATGATCACGAAGAGCCTCCCTGGATAGAGTGGAATATTTAGTGAGTGGTTTCATGGAGCAAGTTTGTACAGTCCACTAGCAACTCCCTACATCCTTAAACTTGCACTGACATTAATCTAGAGGCAGGACGAGAAAGTCATTTCTTCTAGGCAGTGACTCTACCTTAGGCTCCCATGTTTTGAACTCCTGTGTCTCACTCTTGAGTTTCCTACTCCCGCTGGGGCGTGGCCATCCCATCACCTGCTCCAACCTAGCCTACCTACCAGACCGGCTTCCTGCGTGACTTCCCCACCCCCACCCAATCTCGGAAGGGAAAGTGTAGATTTCCACGAACACAGGGCGTTCTGTCTTCGCGGTCAGCAAAGACTCGCTCTTACTGGAGCTGCCTTTGTGCTTGGAGGTAGCTTGCCCTGCGATCCAGTCACCTGACCCGCCCCGGGAGCAGCCGCTGGCTTCCGCCGCATTCCTGGAATTCTTGCTCGCGGCACCAGCGGGTGGACAGCTGCGGGTTCTGTGAGCTGCGGTGAGACTGGCAGTCCGCCTCCCTCCCCGGCTAGAAGCTTTCGGCCAGTGACAGCAAGAGAGCCTTGGAGGAGTAGCTAGCAGGTAAACTGAGTTTGCAAGGACAGTTGCGACTCCCTGAAATGGGACGCTCCACGCAGAATCATTCCGCTTCTGTCGCGCCTGTTTTTTAGGAAAGTTAACTTGTCAACTGGTACCTCCTTAAAGACAAACAAACAAATCTAAAACTAAGAAGAGAGAGTAGGCCGCAAAGTTAGGTTCGCTTACACATCAAGGGGAGCAAATTATGAGAGAAATGAAAACCGCAGAGTAAAAGGACAATTTATAATACAGATTTCTTGTTGGTTTTGTGTAACCTCAGGCACGGCATTTAAAGTAATGAATGGGTGCTGTTCTATATCCACCTGCAAGGTTAGTGGGCATACTGAGAAGTGTCTAACCAAGATCTTAGTGCCCAGAAAGGATTTATATATGCATACACATGTTAATGCATGTTTTCATGTGGTGCCTACCATGCGTGCACATGTAAGTATATAACTCGTCCACGGTACCACAATATCTAGGCAAGTAAGTAGTACAGATTAGGAAGATTTGACCTGGCTGGCCATGTGTTCAGCTTCAGTTACAAAATAAACAAGCAGGAGAAACCAGACATCTAAGCAAAAAAAAAAAAAAAAATTGACCAGAAAATAAATAACTGCTTTGCCAATCCTAATTCAGAAAAAAAAAAAAGAAGAAGAAGAAAAAAAGGCTTCTTGGTGCAGCCAGAGTGGAACACTCCTGCAGAGAGGGGATGGAGAGGCAGCTCAGTCATAATTATGCATGGTAGTGTCTGTAACTACGAAAGGTGTACGTGGAGGCCTACAGCTTTCTGTCCTAACTCTGCAATGATTCATTGGGCATTTGGGCAGCTGTTTATCCTTTTCTCTTAGCATCAGGTTTTCATCGCTTGTCGAGCCACAATCACATGACTCGAAACTTGGGAGGCACTCAGAATAATGCTGGAATATGGCAAACACCAGCTCTTGGTTGTGTAGTGGGAAAGACGGGTTATATTTCTTGCCTATCGTGTCTGTGTGGACAACCTTTGTCAAAAGACAGGCAAAGGGAAGTATTAGATCACAATTCTATGGGATAAAAGAGCTTTCAAATTGAAGATGCATAAACTCGGAGTGAACTGTTTGTTTTTTAAGCTTAGGTTCATTGCTGTGTAAGCAGCCATATAGAAATCTGACTGTATAGAAAGGGTCCAACATAGCCGGGCGGTGGTGGTGGCGGCCGTGGCGGCACACACCTTTAATCCCAGCACTTGGGAGGCAGAGGCAGGCGGATCTCTGTGAGTTCGAGACCAGCCTGGTCTACAAGAGCTAGTTCCAGGACAGTCTCCAAAGCCACAGAGAAACCCTGTCTCAAAAAATAAAAGGGGGGGTCTGATATGATGCTAATAGACTGAATAGGGGAACCCAGCAAGGCCTCTCTCTTCAGTTGTCTCTCCACCTCTGTGTGTAGCATTCCTTCTTCTTGGTCATAGGATGCAGAAAGTCTTACCATCTGGAAAGCTGTGGTAGAGGTTGTCAGAGCCAGCGCCAACACAGAAAGGCCAGAAATGAGTGTTGTTCCTTGCCTTTGTGATTTGCTTTCTGGAAAGTGGCTCTAGTTTCCGTGGCCTGCCTTAGAGAAGAGAGATTCTAGTTGCTGTGGCTTACTTTTGGGGGGGGGATAAAACGAATCAGGGGACACAAGGTCATAGCGAAACTATGTACCCCAAGCTTCTGCACCTTCTCTTTGGGGTATTGTTTTCTTCATCCTAATAGTCTCTTTTAACAAGGGGATCTTTTACACATCACCAACTTTGATCTTTCATGTAGAAAGTCATGGTAGAATAGTCCCCATTTTGCAGATGAGACAAGGAAAAATATGCAACAATGATCCTACAACTGCCAAGCCTAGGATCCCATCCTCACCTTAAAAAGCATCCTTGCTCTGAGGTTAGCACATGTGTGTTGAGTGAAATTTTCAATATCTTGGTATCCGAAGCGATGCTGCTCAAATGCCCTTTTGCCTCACTGAGCATTCAGTATCATCTTCTGCTAATGGCGGCCTGCCTCTGACTCCCTCAATTCTTTTTTGTAACATCCAGGAGACTTTTCTCTAGGTCATCTCCACATTGCAGACTATTTAGTTCAATTGCCATTTTGAGGAAGAAGGGCCTCTGTCAGGCATTCAATTCCAGAGGATATAGTCAGTCATGGTTGAGAAAGTATGGCAGCAGGTACAGGAATCAGCTGGTCACATGGCATCCAAAGTGAGGAAGCAGAACGCAATGAATGCTTGTACTCAGCTCACTTTCTTCATTTTTTTTTTTGTTCAGTCTGAAACCCCAGCTCACAGACTGGGGCCACCTGCATTAAAAATGGCCCATCTCAGCTCCATTGACTTAATCTGTATAATTCCTCAAAGCCATGTCCAGAGATTGGTTTCCATGGTGAGTTTAGCTTCCATCAAGTTGGTAATTAATACAAACAACATGGTGCCCAAGGAAATGTTTTCACATGAAGGGAACTTGATGGTAAATCAAGTTGGAAGCACGCCTGTGGTGCTCCACAGCAGGCATTATATAGACCAGGAAGGAGCTCAGGGGCCAACCGCCTGTGGGTGCTCCTCTCCATAGGATGTACTCCTCCCCCTTTCAGATCCCATCTCTGATGTGTCTGGGGCAACTCAATTACTCTGTGAAGTGCAGACATTGTCCAATGACCAGAGCAAAACTAGTTTCTGTCCCTATCTGTGTTTCTGGCTATCATTTTAAGGAGATTGAAAAGTTTCTGTACTCCAATAAGCCTCTCTGCCAATGCAACAATCCAAATCAGACCAAATCAAAATGAATTAGAAAAAGCCCACATTTAATGGATACAACACTCCCAGATGGCCTTCCAGTCCAGCCCTCCAGAGAGGAGATGAGAGAGAGAGACTAGAAAACCATGAGTCTGCTTGCTGGGGACAGTTTAAATTCCCTGTGGGAGTGGTTTTGAGCATCTCTGGGAGAGGGGTCATCATTTGTCAGGCTTTCTGAGATGCAGCAGGGTTTGGAGAGAGATAGAATAGGGGGCTTAGGATGGAATTTACACCAGAACATTCCAGACTCTTTGGGTATATGGATGCCAGGGACTGGGGTGAAGCTTCCACCAGAACAGAGATTATTTCTTGACATATATCTGCAACTGGAGAAAGGATGCATTAAAAGAGAACTAGCCTAACATCTTTTGAAGATACTGCAATTCATCATTCCTCATTTTTCCAGGGGAATTCTATTTTGGGATATGTTCCCTCTGCCCCCGAAAAGTCTCCCTTGTAACAATAAGTCTTTCTGACAAGCCACCCAAACCCTGCTGCCATGTGGACACTTTCTGCCAGGTGGCCCAAGTTCCACCCACCATCACGTTAAGGTCCCAAGTAACACACAGAGACTTACATTAGGTACAAATGCTGCTTGGCCAGTGACTATAATTTCTCATCTGCTAGCTCAGTCCTAATTATCATAAATCTATATATTTTGTAAGACTTATCAGACACCAGTGGCAAGCGTCCTGTCTTTCTGGGCTCACATGGTGACTCTGCACTTTCTCTTCCCTTTCCCAGAATCCTCCTTGACTCCTAGTCCCACCTATCTTGTTTTCCTATTGGCCAACAGAACTTTATCAACCAATAAGACAATCATATACACGGAAGGATCCCCCCATCACTCCCTACCACTCCTCCTTTTAAATTCCAGAGCTCCCCTTTCTTCTGGTTGTCCTGCTGTCTGGCTCTTCTAAATTCCAGGGTATAAATGAGCAAGGATGCAGGGGAGACGGTGCAGTCATATTCCCATTTCCTCACTCTCCCCGCACCTTCATTCTTAAATGTTAGTATTACTCTAGGGCAGTGGTTCTCCACCTCCCTAATCCTATGGCCCTCTAGCATAGTTCCTCACGTTGTAGTGACCCCTAACCACCACAAAGCTATTTTTGTTGCTACTTCATAACTGTAATTTTGCTACTATTATGAACCATAATGTAAATATCTGTGTTTTCTGATGGTCTTAGGTGACTGCTGTGAGCAGGTCATTCATCCCCAAAGGGGTTGTGACCCACAGGTTGAGAACCACTGTTTTAGGAGATTTGTTCCTAACAGTGGCTGCACATTTACTTGGCACCAGCTTGATTTCTCCGAGTTCGATGAGTTGTGTAGGTGTTGTCTTCAGCAAAGGGGCCTTGCTGTCGGTTTGTGGAGAGCAACCTATTGTCTCAGCAACAGACTGGGTTGTTTGGGGATTCCCATGGGACCACTTCTGCAAAGAGCTTGATTAGATGTAACCCAATCTTGATACTGGAAGCCTCATTTGGTAACAAGAGACAGCATGTGGGATTCTGTCTCCCTCATTATATGGTGATAACATTTATATTGCCTTCATATTTGTACACATTTTAGAAAGTTTCTACTGTATTAGGTTTATATACACCCCCTCAAATGCCCCTTAATTTTAGCTATCTCTCTCTCTGTATTCCCTCCTAGATCCCTTCTCCCCTATCCCAAATGATCCTCCTATCCAGTCCCCCATCCATCTATAATTATCAATTCTATTTCCTATTCCTAAAAGGATTTATCTGTACCCTCTAGTCCCTTACTTTGTACCTAGCCTCTATAGTACTATGATTGTAGCTTTGTTATCATGTTTTAAAGATTTATTTATTTATCATGTATACAGTGTTCTGTTTATGTATGCCTACAGGCCAGAAGAGGACACCAGATCTCACTACAGATGGTTGTGAGCCACCATGTGGTTGCTGGGAATTAAACTCAGGACCCCTGGAAGCACAGTCAGTGCTCTTAACCTCTGAGCCCTCTCTCCAGGCCCCTATTTTGTTTTATGTTAAGGCCTTTGATCTATTTGGAGCTGAGTTTTGTACAGAGTGAAAAGTATGGTTGTATTTGGATTCTTCTACATGCAGCCATCTAATTTGACTAGCACCATTTGTTAAAGATGCCTTCTTTTTCCCAGTGTGTGATTCTGGCTTCTTTATAAAAAATCAGGTGCCCATAGTTGTATGGATTTATGTCTGGGTCTTCAATTCTATCCCTTGATCAATATGTCAATTTAATGCCTGTACCATGCTATTTTCATTATTATAGCTTTGTAGCACAACTTAAAACTAGGAATAGTGATATGAGCAGTTCTTTTATTATTCAGTATTGTTTTAACTATTCTGGTTTGTGTGTGTGTGTGTGTGTGTGTGTGTGTGTGTGTGTGTGTGTATGTGCATGTGTTTCCAAATGAAGCTGAAAATTATCCTTCCAAGATCAGTGAAGAATTGTGTTGGAACTTTGATAGGGATTTCATTCATTGTGTAGATTGCCTTTGGTAAGTGGCCAATTTTACTATGTTAATCCTACCGATCCATGAGCCTGGGAGATCTTCCATCTTCTGATATCTTCTTCATTTCTTTTTTCAAATACTTGAAGTTTTTATTTTCACTTGCTTGATTAGAGTTACCCAAGAATGGTTTATATTATTTGAGGCCATTATGAAAGATGTTGTTTTCCTTATTTCTTTCTCAGGCCATTTGTATATGGAGGGGGGTGACCTACTGATTTTCATTATTTAATTTTGTATCTAGTTACTGTGCTGAAAGTTCTTGTCAGATGTAGGAGTTCCCTGGTAGAATTTTTGGGTCACTTATATATACTATCATATCTTCTGCACATAAAGGTACTTTGATGTCTTCCTTTCCAATTTATAGCCCCTTGATATTTTTGTGTTGTCTTATTTGCTCTAGCTAAGACTTCAAGTGCTATATTAAATAGATATGGAGAGAGTGGACAAATATGTCTTGTTCCTGGTTTTAGTGGATTTGCTTTTTCTCTCCATTTAATTTGATGTTGGCTATGAGCTTACCGTAAGCTGCTTTATTATGTTGAGGCATATCCCTTGTATCCCTGATCTCTCTAGGGCTTCTTTCATAAAGGGGCATTGGATTTTTGTCAAAGGCCTTTTCTGCTTCAATTGAGATGATCATGTGTTTTTGTCTTCCAGTTTGTTTATATGGTGGATTATACTTATCAATTTGCATATATTGAGTCATCCCTGCATCTCTTGGATGAAATCTACTTGATCATGATGGATGATCTTTTGATGTGTGCTTAGGTTTATAAGTATTTTATTGATTTTTTTGTTTCTATGTTCATAAGGGAAAATGGGTCTGTAATTCTCTTTCTCTGTTAGGTCTTTATGCAGTTTGAGTATCAGGGTAACTGTGGCCTCATAAAATGAATTGGGCTATGCTCACTCTTCTTGGAAACTCTGGTGGAATTCTGCACTAAAACCATCTGGTCCTGGGCTTTGTTTGTTTGTTTGTTTTGGTTGGGAGATTTTAATGATTACTTTTATTTTTACTAGGGGTCGTAAGTTTGTTTAAATTGCTTATCTGATCTTGATTTAACTTTTGTGAGTAATATGTATTGAAAAAATATTCATTTCATTAAGATTTTCGAATTTGGTAGAATATAGGTTTTTTTAAGTATGTTCTTATGATTCTCTGGATTTCCTCAATGTCTGTTGTTATGTCCCCCTTTTCATTTGTAGTTTTGTTAATTTGGGTATTCTTCTTCTGCCTTTTAGTTAATTTGAATAAGGGTTTGTCAATCTTACTGATTTTTCTCAACAACCAACTCTTTATTCCATTGATCCTTTATATTGTTTTTCTTTGTTGTTGTTCTTGTTTCTGTTTTATTGATTTCATCACTGAATTCGATTATTTCTTACCATCTACTGCCTTGGATGTGATTTCTTTCTTCTTTCTTTTTTAGAGCTTTCAGGTGTGCTGTTAAGTTGCTAGTATGAAATCTCTCCAATTTTTTTATGTAGGCACTTAGTGCTTTGATCTTTCCTCTTAGCACTGCTTTCATTGTATCCTATAAGTTTGGGTATTATGTGTATTCATTTTCATTTAATTCTAGAGAGTCTTTGATTTCTGTCTTGACCAATTTTTCATACAGTAGAAAGTTGTTCAGTTTCATCAGTTTGTAAGTTTTCTGCTGTTGATATCTGGCTTCAGTCCTTGGTGATCTGATAGGATGCAGGGAGTTATTCCAGTTTTCTAGTATCTGTTGAGACTTGGTTTGTGTCTGAGTAGATGATCAATTTTGGAGAAAATACTATGGGGTGTTGAGAAGAAGGTAAATTCTCTTGTGTCTGAGAGAAATGTTCTGTAAATGTCTGTTGGGTCCATTTTGTTTATAACATCAGTTAATTCCAGCATTTTTCTGTTTCGTTTTTGTCTGGATGACTTGTCTGTTGTCAAGGGTGGTGTCCTGAAGTCTCCCACAAACTTGGGTGCATTTGTGTTTGGAGCATAGGTGTTTGAATTAGTCAGGGTTCTCTAGGGTAACAGACCTATAGATCCATTATAGAATGATCTACACACACACACACACACACACACACAGAGAGAGAGAGAGAGAGAGAGAGAGAGAGAGAGAGAGAGAGAGAGAGAGATAGAGAGGTGGGATTTGTCAGAACAACTTACAGTCTGTGGTCCAGCTAAAACAGCAATGGTTGCCTATGAACAGAAGGTCCAAGAATCAGTAAGCTGGTTTTCAGTATATGCTTGTATCCTGGAAAAGTAGACTGCAATGCCAGTGACAAAATGGACTTGCTAGTGAGAGCAAGAACAAGCAGGCTAAGAGCTAGGCTTCCTTTTTCCATATCTTTATATAGGCTTCCAGCAGAAGGAAAATATTAGATGATTAGAGGTGTGTCTTTCCACCTCAAAATATCTGAATTAAAGATGTGCCTTCCCACCTCAAAGATCCAGATTAGAAGTGGATCTTCCCACTTTAAATGATTGGGAAGATTGTAATCCTAGGTGTTGATATTTGGTCTTGTTTTTGTAGATGGGATGTTTTGTACTTTGGCTTCTGTTTCCTCTTTGGTTCTTAGGAGAGTGTGGTGGTTGTATTGTGTCTGGTAGAAATTCTTCTGGGATCATGATAAGTGTGGGTACTGGGGGTTCTAGGTAAAATGTGTTTCTGGATATTGGAGGCTGACACTTCAAAATGGGGTGGGTTGGGATGGGCTGAAGTTGTTCCTAAGAGGGATAAAAGCAGGGTGTTCCACCAGGATCTGTTTAGTTAGTCCCCTGGGAATGGGGCCAGAGAGTGAGGCAGGGCCACAGCAGATGGTCTGCTATAGAGATGGGGGTGAGACTGGGGATTGGACTTGAAGAAATGGAGGGAGAGATGAAGATCTGCAGTTAGTCTACTTGCTTGTCTAGTCCTAGATTGTCCATGGGTTCCCAGGAGTGTCTACTGGAGTCAGGGGCAGGGGGAGGGCTGGGAAAAGCAAATAGTTTGGGGAGGGAGGTTAGGAGGGGGAAGATCTATGGGATCCACTGGGGATGGGGGCAAAGGGGGAGGAGAGACTGCAGCAGGTATTATGTTGCAGGGCTGGGGAGGAGGCTGAGGAACTGGATTTGAAGGAACAGAAGGAGAGGTGAATATCTACATTAGCCTACCTGCTTCCCTGGCTGGAGTAGTTGGGGCAGGAGAAAGCAAAGAGTTGGGGGAGGAAAGTTAGGAAAGCAACATATGTGTAGTCTACTGGAGTTGAAGGCTTCTGGGGGAGGGGTGTGTAACCAGTGGTTTGCTGTATGCTATAGAACTCAAGATGAGACTGGGGGATTGGATATGGAGTAGCTGGTGGAGAGGTGAAGATCTGGTGTGTTAGTCTACCTGTTTCCTTGGCCAGAGATAGCTTTATTTGTCTAAAGCTGGAAGGTAGTATAAAAATTGTATATCAACAGTTAATAATGCCATTGAAATCCCTAAAAATGGCCCATGAATAATTGAAATAACACAGATAGATTGACCTGAATATCACGTGAAGGATTTGGCGTGTATCTAGATACAGTAAACAGAGGATAAGTATCTTGAACTTAAGACTGCAAACAGCATAGAGAGATGCCCCCACAACAGTGCTCCCGGGGGAGATCTGAGAGCATCCAAAGGACGACAGAGTCCTCTTTCTTCTCATTCTCCTTCACACTGAAATGATAGCCAGAGTCATCCACTGCTCTCGTTAAGTAACTCACTCTGGGCTTTTACTCTCTAAGAATGTAGCTGCATTTATAAATTGCTTGCATGCATGAAGAGATTAATACACTTCACTATAAACTGTGCTGGAAAGTCTGCTCACCCCAAAGCAGGAGATTAGCCCCACAACAGCTACTAAGGAACCTTGGGTAAGTCATCAAACATCCCTGGCCACCAAATGGCAACTAAAGTATCTACTAATGCAAACCATCTCTAACTTCGTTAGCTCCAGAAAGGAACTAAAGAGAATAACTGGTACCCAGCTTGTCCCCTTGGTCTATTCTCTGTGGACTGTTAAACAGTGGAGAAGTGAAATGAAATTGTATTATTCCAACTGAGTAATAGAGAAAAGATACCTGATCCTAAAAACCTTCCTGTTTAGCATGCACTGCAATGCTATCATGTTCAATGTCAGCACTCAAGTTCAATTCCAGTAGAGATCTCTCTAACCCACATACCGAGCCAAAGCCCTTCATCTCAATGCTGTTTGATTAGAGAGTACACAGGATTGAAATGAGGAGATGACTTTGTAGACTGAAGGAAAGCAGAATTTCTGTAGTCATAGCTGGAATACGCAGCCAAGAGGATAAACTCATTTCTGTGTCAGGCTCTGGAGGAGTGGGCACCAAGCAGTGGGTCTAAGCAGTATTTCCTAAGCTCTCCTTTCCCCTTCGGTCTCCACTGTGCTTGATTCCCCTGGGCTCTGCTTGCAGAGGTCTAGCACACTCTGGACTTGCTTGTAGCTCTCTCACTTCTTTACCTGCCTTGTGGAGAAAGACAACGGGGTGGAGGGTGAGAGGGGATGGGGCTATAGAAAATATGTATCAGGAGAAAGTGTGTGAGTCTTATGTTGCTCTTTCAAAGCTTTAAATTAAATTCTGGAGGAATCTGATGTTTTCTGAAAGAATTTTCTGGGATAAAAAAAAAATAAGAAGAAAGAGCTCATTCAAATACCACCAAACAAGAGTTAATTACTCTATGTAGGGGTTTCCAGTTCTCCTTCCCTGCTTCCTTCTCCCACTTCCTCCCCCTCTTTCTCTCTCTCTGCCTTTCCCTCTCCTTGTTACACACACACACCCCTGGCTATCAGGGTCACATTCTCAGCTCATGCCATCTGCCATTCTGCCACCGTCCACATTATGTCATTTGTTTCCATTTCAGAGACTGTCAAGAGAGACCCCCAAAGTCTGAAGAATAATGGCCCTTCCTGAAATACAGAGTATACCTACTGCTACATGATTTTCTCTCTCTAACCCTGGATAGTTGAGCACAGCTGTGGATCCACAGAAAGCCAACTGATCCCAATCACAATGCATCAACTTTTCAGATTGGTTTTGGGGCAAAAAGATCTTTCAAGAGCTGGGGATCTCTTCTCTTTAGATGATGCCGAGATTGAAGACAGCCTGACGGAAGCGTTGGAGCAGATTAAAGTCATTAGCTCATCTTTGGTAAGTAAGTTGGTTTGTAGAATAGACCTCTCAAGTAGCCAATCTCAGAGCCAAGAATGACATGCCTCCCAGCAAACGAAAAGGGGAAAGGCCAGTGATATTCGTAATATGTGGTTTAATTGATATCTTAGAAAAATAACACTGTACAAGCCATTATCTTAGGCCAGATTTTGCCCACTCACGGGGACCTGAATGCTAGAAATCGCAAACTACAGTGGAATTCTCACAAATGGATTCTTTAGGGGCTATTTTTACATCCTTGAAATGTCATGGAAAAGAGGGGTGTAACAAATTTAGGAAAAGCAGACCTGCCAAGCTGCACAACTACATCAGCAAACAAGGCAGGGTGGGTGTGTGGTGGCAGCTGAATAATGAAAGAAGGCAGGTGACACCTCTGGCACACTGGTAATGTGAGACACGGACTGCCAGAGCGCTGCTGCCAGAAATGACAGTTGCCCAGGGCTTGATGACGCTGATTCTGTTTACTTATGCATTGCCTTGCTCTCTGTAAAAATCCTTTCTTTGCTTCACTTTCTACCCTCCAGTATCCATTTAATTCAGCCTCATGATTAGTCCCAAATATGAGCACATACCTTTGAGATCCCAATCAAGCCTCTCCTTCCTTTGTTTTGTCTCTGTGTCAAAATGATGTATTCTGAAAACATACCTCAAAGTGGAGATACGTGCAGTACCCAGTGTGGTATGATGTGGACCTTCTCGGTTGGACTTGGACCCTCCTTGAGATTAGTCCTACTTCAAAGACCTCAAGCACTAAGCACCTGTCACACCCATTACTCACAACTCAATAGTGCTTGTCCACGCTTAGCACAGACAACCAATGGGAGGGGGAAGTCGAGTGGCTCTGGACATAACAGCCTCTTCCATAAGACTTTTAAAAGGAGCACTGGCAAGCCACAAGGTTTTCTCGATGTACCTGCCATTGTGTTCATTTGCCCTTCACTCTTTCTTAAAAGAGTTATTTATTCACATATTTTGTGTATATCTCTGTGTTCATACATACCAGAAGAAGGAATCTGATCCCATTACAGATGGTTGTGAGCCATCATGTGGTGGCTGTGAATTGAACTCGGGACCTCTGGAAGAGAAGACAAGTGCTCTTAACCACTGAGCCATCTCTCCAGCCCCTGTTCTTCACACTCAATGTACTAATTCCCATACTGACCAATGAGATCATTGTCTTAACATTCTTCCTTGACAGTTCATGTTTTTTCCAGACCACCAATCAAACTATTCTGACTGAAAAAATAAAGTTTATTTTCACTCTATGAGTAGTATTTCTGTGCTGTTTCCATCAGGTCCCTCATTCACTCCTCTAGAAACAAGCTGGCTGAATATGCCATTGCTATTTATCCTCCCTGGAAAAACAAATCTACTCAGACTAAGGTCCCGAAAGCCTGTGCTGTTTCCACCAGAGGTCACTAGTGGCCTGTGCTTTCTTTTGTCTCCTTCAACCTGACTCACAGATGTCAGATGAAGGCCTTTACAACTGGTCCTGTTATAAGTCCCCACTGGTTCAGGAGAGTGCTGCTTTAGTCTAGCAGCACAGGAGGGCTGTTGGAACTAAGTCCTCTAGCCAGCTTCCCACCTTGCAGCAGACAGTTCATGACTCTTCTTGAATAACTTCCATCTCATTGACTTCTGCCTATCTCCAGGGAGCAGAAGAAACATAGCGACTTACCATTTACGAGTGTCCAGCTTGGGAGACTGATGCCAGACACTCCTTTTCCTTTTCTGATTAGTCTGTTGTGCTGACTTGGCTTATGTGCCTATTAGCTGTGTTAAATTTATTCCTCACGATGTGGCCCAGGTCTCCCTTGCAGTTTGGTGGACCTTTCCTGATAACCCTGGATCATAGTAATTAATTCTTATTCTCAATTCTTCTTCAAAAACAGAGCTAGAAATTTCCTTTTGAACTGCCTTTTCCAACATGTTTCCTGCACCCATATTTTCCTTGGGACTCCGGACAAATGGCCTCTTCTGGTTGTTAAATGGTGAGGCTAGGAATGTCGTTTTGACATTTTCCCCCCTCTTAAATTTCTCTTTGTCAATTGTCATCTCTGTATCACAAAGCTCTTTGATGGGGCCTCAGCAAGGCTCCTACTGCAGATGGCTCCTACTCTACTACCAACAGAAAGATGGGAAAGGGTGAGACCCCCCCATCTGATCTTAGCAATTAGAATTTAGTTTCCCAGTAATTCTGAGAAAGAAATCACCGAGGAATAATTTGTTAGTATCCAAAGAGGTAGTACTTCCTTTCCACGCTCTGTAAAACTGCGTCTGCCTTTCCCACTCTTTTTCCTGAGATCAGGTACTCCCACTTTGCTTTCAAGTCTGGGCACCATCTATTATCACCACCACCAGCAGCATCGCCGTCATCATTGCCATCATCATCATCATCATCATCATCATCATCATCATCATCATCATTTTATGCTTATCCAAATTTAGGCTATTGCTGAAGATTCAAGAAACTTGACAAAGACATGACTCTTCCAACAACCGTTGGAGGTTAAAAGTTAATAAGTATTGCTTATCATCTTGACAGGATCTGAAATCAGCTAGGAGCAAACCTCCAAGCACACTTGTGAGTCAGGTAGATTAGGTTTATCTTCAGCATGTCTGTGAGGTATTGCCTTGATTAGACCTACCCTAATAACGTTGTCACATTTCCCTGGGCTTGGATTCTGGACTATGTGAAAAGGAGAAATCCTGGCAGAGCACAAGGATTCATTTGTTTTCTGCTTCCTAACTTTGGGCACAACTAGACCAAGCTGCTTCAAGTTCCTTCCACCAGAACTTCTCAGCCATGATAAACAGCACCCTGGAATTGTAAACCCAAGTAAACCTTTTCTCCCTTAAGTTGCTCTTGTCAGAGAATTAATCACAGCCACAGAAGAAACTGAGATATACCATGTTCCTTCTTTTACCCAGAAGAAATCTTGTTATCCAAACATTTTACTCTTTCTTTGTTCTAGTCTCTATTCTCAGCCATTAAGATCCAGCCTCCTTTCCTATGAGAAAAACTTCAAACCTTTGAACAATTGTCAGGTCTCGCCTTCTCTTTCAGGCTAAATATTTTTAATATCTGGGGGTTTCCCATGATATGAAAGGTGTCTATGTCAGGGAAAGGTTGTACCTCCTGACATCCTACATAAAACCCTTAACGCTATGGTCATCAAAATGCAATTTGTCAGAATGTGGGGAAAGCTATTCAAATTGTGCTATCTAAGCACAACATTGATATAAATGACAACAATAATTTATCAGTTTATAATGAAATGGTAAAATATGTATCAGAATTTTTGTGTCTTGTGTTGTTCTGCCCAAGTCTCTGTTCTAAGTTTTAGAGAGGGAATATTATTATTGTCTATATTCCATCCTCCCCTATTGCTGTCATATTCAAGCCTCACTTCCTGAAAAACGTCCAACTCACCTGTAAAATCTCTTATAGACTGTGTCTCTATTGAGGCCCATGAGCTGGCTAATCCCATTCATACAAGTAGACTTCATTGATTTCATTCTCTGTAGTTTTTTTTTTCTTTTGGGGGGCCAAAATAAATACAGGGAGACCTATCCTTACTTAATGCCCAGCCTTAGTTTGGCTCATTTCTAGCCGGCTCTTCTACTTAAATTAACTCGCTTCTCTTTTTGCTTCCTGGGCTTTTTACTTTTTATTCTATACATTTTTCTTTCCTTCTTACTCCATGGCTGGCTGTGTGGCTGGCTGGCTGGCACCTGGTGCCCTCCTCCTCTCCTTTTCTCACTCCTCAATCCTCTCATTCCTCTTCTCAGATTTCTCCTTCTATTTATTCTCTCTGCCTGGCAGCCTCACCTATCCCTTTCTTCTGCCTACCTATTGGATATTCAGCTCTTTATTAGACCAATTAGGTGTTTTAGGCAGGCAAAGTAATACAGCTTTACAGAGTTAAACAAATGCAACATAAAAGAATGCCACACATCTTTGCATCATGAAACAAATATTCCACAGCATAAATGAATTTAACACATCTTAAACTAATATTCTACAATTCTCAAAAAGAATTATTGTATCCAAGTTCTCAGAGAATACCTCACTGTAGCTCCAAGTACTACCCACCTTTTCAACACTCTGGATCCCCTTGCTAGGGGTCATCTTAAGTTGTTATTGTAATTCATCCTTGTTTTATACTTGGACCATTTGCTCAGAGTCATTACTAATACCAATCAGATAAAGTGTTCTGCTTCTAATATACCATTTTAATAGTAATAGCACACATTTTCCACATTTATCCTGAAAAATTCTAGAACTTTAAAGATGAACCAAATCTCATAGCCAGGTCATTTTTTATGTAGATTATATTACATTTAAACCATTGCAAACACATGCTTGTGTTTAGACCCTTATGCTAACAGATACTGTCCCTTAGACATGATGATTCTGTCAAGTATATTTAGTCATCACTCTAAGACTTGTAGAGTCAGAACATTAGTCAGGTAAGCCTCAATTCCTTCCCCCAGAGCTACTTGCAAAATAATCAGCCCTTATTGGATTCCAGTTCCCAGTTGGTGGCCACTTTCCCTATCTCTCAGCACATTGCTGTCAACCATTTTGCTATCTGCTTTGCTTTGAACTCATCACTGGAATGCCACGCTAAGTTTCCAAGCATGCATTTAATTTTGTTTATTTTTTCCAAATCATTTCTTAACTACCTTTATTATTAGTTTTCTTTCTTATTAACTGAGCTTTCTTTCCACAGAACTTCAGATGATATCATCTCTTTATCCAATCATCTACTTTTCAGTACACTCTTACTCCATCCCCAACCCATCCTCCAGTTCTCTTGGATGTTTTAAAACACTGAAACAAATTGGACAAACAATATCACCTCATCTAAATATTAGACACCTACAAAAATGGTTTCTGAGTCATCCGCTATGAGATCTGGTGCCCTCTTCTGCTGTGCAAATATACATGGAAGCAGAATGTTGTATACCTAATAAATACATAAAATCTTAAAAAAAAAAAAAGAACCAGGGGTCAGGAAGAATGAGAGCAAAACATTCTCTTGTGAACATGACAGACTCCTGAACTCATGAGCTCACAGCAGCTGTGGTTGCCTGCACAAGACCTGTGCAAGATCAAGCCAGTCAACATTCCAGCATGAGGAAGGGAGGACTTTTTAAGCCCCTGCACCTACCTGAGGAGTTATCTGCAGTTATTGGCTTCTGGGGAAGGGAGAGTCACTTTTATTTAAGGGTGTGACCCTTAGTAGGTTGACCATACTCCATTGGTCCCATACCCCTCAGTATATTATATATTGACAACACAAATTTGTCTCAATGGTTTCCTTTTAATATTTATTTTATTATTTATGTGCACGAGTGTTTTGTCTGCATGTATTTATGTGTAACAGTGCTTATCTCTCACCTTTAGAGGTAAGAAGAGGGATTTGGATCCATGGTACTCAATTATACAGGGTTGTGAGCCACTGTATGAGGACAAGGAATTGATCTTGGGTCCTCTGCAATACAAACAAGTGGTCTTAAATGCTGAGCCATCTTTCCAGTTCTCAATACAAGGTTTTTTTGTAAAAATTTTAAAAATGAGTAAAAGAAATAATAATAAACCAGAAAGTAGGAAAGAAAGAAAGAGAGAAAGAGAGAGAGAGAGAGAGAGAGAGAGAGGGAGAAAGAGAAGGAAGAAAGAAAAGGAGAGGGAGGAAGGAAGGAGGGAAAGAAGGAAGAGAGAGGAAGGAGGGAAATTTGGCACAATTGAAACATTTGCATATTTCTTTTCAATACAATGTCCTCCCTTAGACCCTTAAGTTAACCTGTAGCTGTACTGTGGTGTTCAGTCATGTGCTGTTCAACTTCTATATTAGAAATGCATGACTTAAAAATTATTAGTAGAAAATTTTAAACTTTTTATAAGGTTTAAACTAGAAAAAATTAAGGTTATTGTTGTATATCATAATATCTGAAACACATAGATCTTTAAAACCATTTGTTTTTCTTTATACTGAGAATCTTAGAAGTATATTAAAAACTGGGAAAAATTTTAAACTTTATGTAAATATTTTTGTAGTTTTGATACTGTTTTTAATATATTTAGCTTGGTACGTGTACTTTCATTCATGTAGTGGATGTAATATTCTATTATATGAACATACCACTATTTATTTATCCATTCTTCTTTTTGATTGACTTTCATTACTTAAATAGTGCTACAGTAAACATTCTTGTTGTTGATCATATTGGCAAATATGTGCTTCTCAGTTTCTCTATATAAAGTAAAACACCTGAATTTGGAGATCTTTGTACTTCCAATATTATAATATATGCCAAATTGCTTTCCAATTTGAAGGTTATATGAAGGCTCTGGTTGCTGTCTTCATCAGCTCCTGCATCTATCTAAATTTTTTACCTAAATAAGTTTAATGAAGCAGTATGCAAGTGCTAATTAAATCAGTACCCCCCCTTACTAGTGAGGGCAACTGTTCTTCATGGGTTCATGTGCCGTTTACCACTTGGGTTTGTATAAAGTGCTGTTTCTAGTCTTTCTCTTTTGTTGTAGGGAAGGGGTATTGAGACAGCATTGTACTTTACAGAATAAAGCTGACCTAGCACTGTCTATGTAGTCCAAGTAAATTTGAACTAGATCCTGTTGTCACAGCCTCTCAGGTTCTAGGATTACAGGTGTGCAGGACCGCACTTGGCTTGTTTTCTCTTTTCTTTCAAAGGATCTTAATGTTCTCTTTGGTTCTCATACTGGTTTTTTTTTGTCTCTTATGCATGTTTTACATGTAGCATTCCAGAATACATCTTGTCCCTTACTGTATATGTCTGGTAAGACAAGTGTATCAAAAATCTGCTCTGGTTTGTTCTAGTCTCTAAGAGTATTATTTTTAGATACTCAGATTTTGTGTGTGATTTTAAGAATGTGCCAATTGGAAATTCATTGTATCTATAAACTAATTTGGAAAAAATTAGCACCATAATGACAGTGCTTTCTTTCCTGGAGACATTACATTGCCATTCACTTATTTCAGACTTCTTTATTATCTTTTAAACAAAATTGTGTGGTTTTCTTTTCCTAACTTGTTCTCCTGCATGTATGTCTGTGAAACACTCCCATGCCTGGTTCTCACGGAGGAGAGAGAAGGGCACTGGGTTCTCTGTAACTGGAGCTGCAGATGGTTGTAGGCTACCACGTGGGCAGTAGATTTGAAACTTCTGGAGCACTATTTAAGTAATTTGCATCTTTCTGTAAATGTGTAAGCATCATATATTCTTAGATAGGGCTAATGATGACAATTTTAAATCCTTTCTACTTTTTTTCAGGTGAATGTAACACAATTTGTTTGTTATTGCTGTAGGTATGACAGGTGTGGTAGGAGTGTGCATGTGTGTGACAGAGGACAACTTTTTTTATTTTTAAATATATTTTTATTTCCCAACTCCTTTCTCTGAACATTAATTTCTCTTTTTTTGCAATTTTTTAATTTGAATTAGAAACAAGATTGTTTTACAATTGTAAATTGTAATGACAATCCCAGTTCCCTCTCCCTCCCGTCCTCCCCTACCACCCCCCCAACTAAAACTCTACCTATCACATATCCTTTCTGCTCCCCCTGGATGGTGAGTCCTTCCATAGGGGGGGTCATCAGAGTCTATCATATCCTTTAGGATAGGGCCTAGGCCCACTCCCCTGTCTCTTGGCTCAGGAAGTATTCCTCTTTGTGGAATGGGCTCCCAAAGTCCACACCTATACTAGGGATAAGAACTGAACTACTACAGGAGGTCCCGTAGATTTCCGAGGTTTCAGAGGACACCTTTTTATAATCCATTCTCTCCATTCACTTTACATGAGTTCCAGGGATGAACTCAAGTCATTAGTTCAGTAAGTGCTTCACCACTTAACCATCTCATTAGTGTCAAATACATTTTTTAGTGATTTTATATCCAGCACACTTTATCAACTCTTATAAATCTGACAACCTGTCTATGTACATTTTGTCATTTGTGGGTGATAGGACTAAGTTAAGAACACTGGCTGCTTTTCATGAAGACCCAGGTTCAGTTCCCAGCACCCATGCAGTACCCCAAAACCATCCATGACTTCAGTTCCAGAGAATCCAGTGCCCTCCTCTGGCCTCCCATGAACACCAGGCATAAATGTGTTGCACAGACACACATGTAAGCAAAACATTCACACATGTAAAAAATAAAACTAAAAAATAAATTGCATTTAAAATGCAGGTAAAGGATTCACACAAAAGAGGAGGAGGATTTCTGAGTTGCTGTGGGTGCCATTGTAAAACACATGGCACTGAGGAACATGTTTACACTGGAGAGGGGAACTGGGGGCTGAGGACCAGGGCTAACAGGGCTTATGGGCCTCTGCTCTCCACTGTCAACCTTGTTTTCTACATCATTTGTACCATATCTATGCCTTATCTTTTAAATTAGTAAGACTTTGGAGTTGGATGGCTCAGTGGTTAAGAGCACTGGTTATTTTTCCAGAGGACTGAAGTTTGGATTCCAGCACCCATGTGGCAGATCATAACTATCTATAACTCCAGGCCTAGGGGATCTGATACACTTTCTGTCCTCTTCAGGCACTCATGTGTTGCACGGATGAACATACATGCAGAACACCCATACACATAAAATAGAAATAAAACTGTTTAAAGATTTACATACAAAAACTTGAACAATTTAAGTTTCTAATTTCAGAAGGAAAATGTGAGTGGACTTTTCTGTCCCACCAGCCAGCTTCCAAATCATGACACAGAGATTTATTATAAATTATGAAAGCTTGGCCAATAGCTTAGGCTTGTTTCTAACTATCTCTTTTTTTCCTTTAATTATTTTTCTTACTTTTGAGGCACTCATATTTACATATCCATTCCCCATTTCCTCCCATCCTCCCATGTTGCCCACCAACCTACTCCCCACCTCCTCCCCAGGGATAGTGAGGACCTCCACGGGGCCCATCAAAGTCTATCATATCATTCAGGGGAGGGCATAGGCCCTCCTTGATGTTTCTGGGCTGCAATAGTATCCCTCCACAGAGAATGGGCTCCCAAAGTCCATTTGTGCTCTAGGGTAAACACTGGCTCCATTGTTAGAGGTTCCATAGACTGCCCTGGCCTACTAGCTGGCACCCGCATTCAGTACACTGGTTCGGTACAATGCTGGTTCTCCAGCATTACAACTAGGGTATCCATGCCCTCACTAGGTCAGGGCAACTATTTTCTGTGGGTTTTCTAGCACCATCTTGGCTCATTTGCTCATCCCTCCTCCCTCTCCACAACTGGATTCCAGGAGTATGGTTCAGTGCTTAGCTGTGGGTGCCTGTTTCTGCTTTGATCAGCTACTGGATGAAGGCTCTAGGAATGGTAACCAAGGTGTCATCATAGGGGAAGGGCATCAAAGGCAGCCTCTCCACCACTGCCTAGATTCTTATTAGGGGTCATCCCTGTGGACCCCCAAATATTTCTCCAGTTCCAGACCTCTCTCCAAACCTGTACTGTCTCTCTATCAAGGCATCTCTTTTCTTGCGCTCCTCTATTCCTCGCCTGTCTCAGTCCTCTTGTTCTCATCCCTGATCCCCTACTCCCCTTCCCTCCCTCTTCCTCTCTACCCCCCCCAATTTGCTCAGGGATTCTTGTCCCCTTTCCCTTCTTTGAAGGACTATACAATCTTCTCTTAAATCTTCTCTTAGGTCCTCCTTGTTTCCTAGCTCCTCTGGCAGTGTGGATTGTAGGCTGGTAATCCTTTGCTCTATGTCTAAAAATCACACATGAGTGAGTACATACCATGTTTGTTCTTCTGTGACTGGGTTATCTCACTCAGGATGATTTCCTCTAGTCCCATACATTTGACTGCGAATTTCAAGATTCCATTGTTTTTTCCATTGAGTAGTACTCCATTGTGTAAATGTACCACATTTTCTCTATCCATTCTTCAGTTGAGGGACATCTAGAGCTGCTTCCAGGTTCTGGCCACCACAAATAATGCTGCTATGAACATAGTTGAACATATGTCCTTATTGTATGAATGTACATTCTTTGGTATATGACCAAGAGAGGAATTGCTGGATCTTGAGGTAGACTGATTGCCATTTTTCTGAGAAACTGTCATACTTATTTCCAAAGTGGTTGTACAAGTTTGTACTCCCAACCAGCAGTGGAGGAGTGTTCCCCTTTCTCCACATCCTCTCCAGCATAGACTGTCATTGGTGTTTTTGATTTTAGCCATTCTAACAGGAACAATATATTATCTCAGAGTTGTTTTGAGTTGTATTTCCCTGATGGCCAAGGATGTTGTACACTTTCTTAAGTGTCTTTCAGCCATTTTAGATTACTCTGTTGAGAATTCTCTACTTAGTTCTGTATCCCACTTTTTAATTTAATTGTTTGGTGTTTTGGAGACTAGCTTATTAGTTCATTGTATATTTTGGAAATCAGCCCTCTGTCAGATGTGGGGTTGGTGAAGAGCTTTACCCATTCTGTGGGCTGCTGTTTTGTCTTGCTCTGTCCTTTGCCTTACAGAAGCTTCTCAGTTTCAGGAGGTCCCATTTATTAATTGTCAATCTCAATGTCTGTGTTACTGGTGTTATGTTTAGGAAGCCGTCTCCTGTACCAATTTGTTCAAAGGTACCTCCTACCTTCTCTTCTAGAAGGTTCAGTGTGGCTGAATTTAGGTTGAGGCCTTTGATCCATTTGGACTTAAGTTTTGTTTGGCAATAGATATGGGTGTATCTGCAATCTTCTACATGTCAGAATTCAGTTATGCCAGCACCATTTGTTGAAGATGATTTCTTTTTTCCATTGTATAAGTTTAGCTTCTTCGTCAAAAATCAGGTGTTCATAGGTGTGTGGGTTAATATTGGGGTTTTCAATTCGATTCCATTTGTCAACCTGTCTGCTTTTGTGCCAATACCAAGCTGTTTTCAGGGTTATGGCTCTATAATAGAGCTTGAAGTCAGGGATGGTGATACCTCTTGAAATTCGTTTATTGTACAGGGTTTGTTTTGGCTATCCTGGGTTTATTGTTTTTCCATATGAAGTTGAGTACTCTTATTTCAAAGTCTGTAAACAATGCACTGAAAAAGAAGTCAGAGAAATATCACCATTTACAATAGCAACTAACAACATGAAATATCTTGGGGTAACATTAACCAAACACAAGAAAGATCTGTATAGTAAGAACTTTTGAGTCTTTAAAGAAAAAAATTAAAGAAGACACCAGAAAATGGAAAGATCTCTGATGCTCTTGGATAGATCAATACAGTAAAAATGGCAATCTTGCCAAAAGTAACCTTCAGATTCAATGCAATTCCCATAAAAATCCTAACTAACTAGCTCTTATAACTTAAATTAACCCATTTTTATTCATTTCTGTCCTGCCATGTGACTCGTGGCTGTTAGCTTTCCTACGGTATGTCCTACTTTCTCTGCATCTGGCTGGTGACACAGCTGCCTTCTTCCCAGCATTCTCTCTCACCCAAAAACCCTGCCTAGCTATTGGATATTCAACTTTTTATTGAACCAACCAGAGTGACACATCTTCACAGTGTGCAAAAAAATATTTCACAACATTTCCACCTTTTGTGTAATAAAAAGGAAAAGTTTTAACTCTAACATACTAAAAATTATATACAATAAGAATAATTGTCAGGTAAGAATTACATTTCCAATGTCCAGTCCATTTTTATTTGGCAAATTTGGAGAAAGTTTTGTATTATCTATTCTTAGTCCAAAGTTTTATACAAAACCCATTTTTTTTGTCATAACTTGTACTACCATCCTAAAAATTGGCCATTTAGGGTTTTTAGTAAACCAACCAGAGTGATTATTCCACAACAGGAATAAAAATGCAAAATTCAAAATTGAGTTGATTTAACTGTCCAAACTCTTTTTTTTCCTTTTTCTCTCTCCTCTCTTTTTTTATTTAAATTAGAAACAATCTTGTTTTACATTTCTATCCCAGTTCCCTTTCCCTCCCTTCCTTCCCTGGTCTCCACTGACCCCCTATTTCATCCCCTTTCTGCTCCCTAGGGAGGGTGAGACCTCCCATGGGGATCCTCAAAGTCTGTCACATCATTTGGGGCCGGGCCTAGGCCCTCCTCCATGTGTCTAGGCTGAGAGAGCATCCCTTTGGGGCTCCCAAAGTCCATTCATATACTAGGGATAAATACTGATCCACTACCAGAGGCCCCATAGACTGCCCAGTCCTCCTAGCTGACACCCACATTCAGGGGTCCTGGTTTGGTCCTGTGCTGGTTTCCCAGCTATCAGTCTGGGGTCCATGAGTTCCCTCTTGTTCAGGTCACCTGTTTCTGTGGGTTTCTCCAACCTTGCCTTGACCCCTTTGCTCATCACTCCTCCTTCTCTGCAACTGGATTCCAGTTCAGCTCACTGTTTAGCTGTGGGTGTCTGCTTCAGCTTCCATCAGCTACTGGATGAAAGCTCTAGGATGGCATATAAGGTAGTCATCAATCTCATTATAGGGGAAGGACATTTAAGGTAGCCTCTCCACTATTGCTTAGATTGTTAGTTGGGGTCATCCTTGTAGAGCTCTGGACATTTCCCTAGTGCCAGATTTCTCTTTAAACCTATAATAGCTCCCTCTATTATGGTGTCTCTTTTCTTGCTCTCCTCCATTCTTCCCCAGACTCAATCCTCCTGCTCCCTTATGTCCTCCTCTACCCTCCTCTTTTCCCTTTCTTGTTCTCCTAACTCCCTCTCCCCTCCCCCCATGCTCCCAATTAGCTCAGGAGATCTTGTCCCTTTCCCTTTCTCTGAAAGACCGTGATGTCTCTCTTAGGGTCCTCTTTGCTTCCCAGTTCTCTGGTGGTGTGGATTTTAGGCTGGTAATCCTTTGCTCTATATCTAAAATCCATATATGAGTGAGTACATACAATGTTTGTCTTTTTGTGATTGGATTACCTTACTCAGGATGGTTTCCTCTAGTTCCATCCATTTGCCTGCGAATTTCAAGATTTCATTGTTTGTTTGTTTGTTTGTTTCTGCTGAGTAGTACTCCATTATTCAGTTGAGGGGCATCTAGGTTGCTTTCAGGTTCTGGCTATTACAAATAATGCTCCTATGAACATAGTTGAACAGCTGTCCTTGTTTGAATGTTCGTCCTTTGGGTATATGCCTAAGAGTGGAATTGCTGGTTCTTGAGGTAGACGGATTGCCATTTTCCTGAGAAACTGCCATACTGATTTCCAAAGTGGCTGTATGAGTTTGCACTCCAACAAGCAGTGGAGGAGTGTTCCCCTTTCTCCACATCCTCTCCAGCATAAACTATCATTGGTGTTTTTGATTTTAGCCATTCTGACAGGAACAAGATGCTATCTCAGAGTGTTTTGATTTGCTTTTCCCTGATGGCTTAAGAGTCTTTCAACCATTTAGATTCCTCTGTTGAGAATTCTCTATTTAGTTCTGTATTCCACTTTTTAATTGGATTATTTGGTGTTTTGGTGACTAGCTTCTTGAGTTCATTGTATATTTTGGAAATCAGTCCTCTGTCAGATGTGGAGTTGGTAAATATCTTTTCCCATTCTACCATTTTGTCTTGTTGACTGTGTCCTTTGCCTTACAGGATCTTCTTTGTTTCACGTGGTCTCTTTTATTATCAAACTCAGTGTCTGTGCTACTGGTGTTATGTTCAGGAAGCAGTCTCCTGTACCAAATCATTCAAGGGTACCTCCCACTTTGTCTTCTAAGAGGTTCAGTGTGGCTGGATTTATGTTGAGGTTTTTGTTCCATTTGGACTTAAGTTTTGTTTGGAGATACATATGGATCTATCTGCAATCTTCTACATGCCAGTATCCAGTTATGCCAGCATCATTTGTTGAAGGTGCTTTCTTTTTTCCATTGTATAATTTTAGCTTATTTGTCAAAAATCAGGTGTTAATAGGTGTGTGGGCTAATAGCAGGGTTTCAATTCGATTCCATTGGTCTACCTGTCTGTTTCTATGCTAATACCAAGATGTTTTCAGGAACAGTCCAAACTCTTAGTCTGTGAATAAATAGCCATTTTGAAAAGGAATGATGAAGCATGTGCAAACTTCTAACTCAAATGTTGCCTTAATATCCTTAGTAGGAAAAATATTATTCCAAAGGAGGATCAAAGAGAAAATGAAGTCAGCTAAGGAAAAATAGACTTAACACTCAATGCCCAATTCCCAATGGAGGAAATAAAAATGGCCAATAAACACATGAAGATATGCATCCTCACTTTGGTTCAAGAAAATGCCTATGCCAAACAGTAATGAGATACTCTTTTCCACTGATTAAATTAGCAAACATTAAAAATTCTTTGTTCCTGCAAAAATGCAATGAAGATACTATATTTTCACCCAGACAATGGGAGTTTAAATTCTTGAGATCTTCCTGGAAGGTAGTTTAGTAATATGTAGAAGGAGCCTCCAAATTATTCCTGTCCTGTCTTTTGCCTCAGAGAATTACTATTCTGGAGAAAGAAATCTGGGGTACATGTAATCACAGTGATTTGTTTATTGTCCCCATTA